>NC_085845.1:140851752-141069252 GCF_035594765.1 Anolis carolinensis
GCAAGTCGCTTCTGGTGTTTTACCATCCTTATGGGAGGCTTCTCTCATGTCCTCGCATGGAGCTGGAGCTGATAAAGGGAACTCATCTGCACTCTTCCTGCACTTACCAGCAACCTTCAGTCAGCAACCCAACCTTCAAGTCAGAGGTCCTGCCAGCACAAGGGTTTAACCCACTGTGTCACCAGGGGCAAACCAAGAATGGGCAACTTGGAAGTCCCTGAACAGACTCAGAAGTGGAGTGGGCAGATCAAAAGACAACTTGGCAAGGTGGCACTACCTGGAGGAATCCTCCACCTTGTGTGACTGTGGAGCTGAACAAACAACTCCGCATATGTATGCTTGCCCACAATGCCCTGCCTCATGTACGGAGGAGGAGTTGTTTAAAGCTACAGACAATGCGGTTGCTGTTGCCCGCTTTTGGTCCAAAACTATTTAGTTGCTTGTGATTTCTTTTCTTTTCTATTTATTTCCATTATTTGAAATGTATTTGCTGTACCAATGCTTTTGACACGAAATAAATAAAACCAGGGGCGCCACCCTGAAGGTAATGTTACATACAATATTTTAATAATTTTATGTATGAAATAAAGTTTGTGTACATTGAACCACCAGAAAGCAAAGGTGTCACTATTTCAAGTGTGGAAGATTTTGAAGGCTTTCAAAATTCAAAATAAGGGATACTCAACCTGTATTTGTCACTGAGAAATCATTAGTGGGAATGGTTTACTCTAACCCTATTGCTTTTGAACACTTATAGGCACTTAGTAACAAAGAGGTGATCAATTCATAATGGGGGGGGGGGGGAATCAGGCACTTCTAAAGGGCTCAGTGTTATGTCTTTATCAAGACACAATGATGATGAAATGGTTGCTTCCATTACTGTAGGAAAAGCACAGAAAATGAATCGTAGGACACATTTGTTCTTACCGGCTTGCATTCCTTCAACTATTCTTTAGAATGATGTCAACAGTGCACATAACTAGGTTGCTGTGAGGGCATTTAACAGTGTCATTTGAAAGGATGTCTTTAAACACACACACACACACATACAAAACATCAGCGATCTCTCAATTGTTTTACAAGATAAAAATAATATAAAGGATAAATAAGAACTTATCATGATGGGAAACAAATCCCACAGCACTCCATGCAGATTTCCAAACAGTCCGATGATTCACAACAAGCATCCATTATGCCACAGTCCATGTCACACGGGCAGTTGCAGTCGTCTCCCATTTCTTCTCCGCAGCAGCAGCAGCAAGCTTCGGCCGGGCAGATACCACAAGACGCTTGTTCCAGGACAAGGCTACAAAGGGTGATGAATTCGCAGAACAAGCAGGCCAAGATGCAGTGCACACAGCAATCTTGAGAGATTGTTTGGTGGGGAATAGGTAGGGGAAGAGAAGCAAACAATAAGTGAATGTACATTCTATTATGCCCTTTCCAAAAGGAAATAAAGGCCAATTTCTGTCATTTGTCTGCAAAATCCCACTTCTTCCTGCCCACATTACATAGTTCACATTCCTTGTCTTCTGCTTATAGGCTATACAAAAAAAAAAAAATCAGAGGCTGAATATTGAGAAGCAGGATACATTAACAGGTTGTAACCATTTTAGGACGTATCAACATAGCACAAAACTACTGACACATCAATGAAAGCATTAAGGTCCAATAGCCAGCAAAGAAGATACAAATCTCAAGCAAATAGAAAAAAGTGTTAAAGTGGGATGGGCTACTATATGCTTAGCATTACATTTATATTACAGCTAGCTCTGCATATTTGCAGCCACAAATTCAACCATCTTTGGCTTGAAAATATTCCAAAAATCCCCAAAAGCAAACCTGTGATGGCACGCTGAGGGAAAAGGTAACTATATGTGTCTGGCTACTCAGCGGCTGTCGGTTTACCCTATGATGCACTTTAAACCCTTTAAAGTAAACACACTTGAAACTGAATAAAGATAACCAAGAATATGTTTATTGAACAAATGCAGTGTTAGAAATAATATGAGGTAAAATCATGGAGATATGTCACTAGTAAGTAAAGGTAAAGGTTTCTCCTGACGTTAAGTCCAGTCGTGTCCGACTCTGGGGGTTGGTGCTCATTTCCATTTCTAAGCCGAAGAGCCGGCGTTGTCCGTAGGCACCTCCAAGGTCATGTGGCCGGCATGACTGCATGGAACGCCGTTACCTTCCTGCCGGAGCGGTACCTATTGATCTACTCACATTTACATGTTTTCGAACTGGTAGGTTGGCAGAAGCTGGAGCTAATAGCGGGCGCTTACTCCCAGGTTGAACCTGGGACCTTTCGGTCTGCAAGTTCAGCAGCTCAGCGTTTTAACACACTGCACCACCGAAGGCTCCTTCAGAATATAATTCAGAATATAAATGGCAAAGCATTAAACTATAAAGTTGTGAGGTGAAACACTCCAAATTATAATGAAATAAAACTATATTGATTGTGAATGAAGGCTATAAAGACTATGAGGTAAGTACTTTCTTTGGCTATGATGTCTTATGGTAAGCACAAGCTGTGAGGTAAGCACTAGCTATGAGGTAACTATAATAAGCACATTACTAAACTATGAGGTAAGGTAAACACAGAACTAAAAGCTGTAAAGGCTGTGTGAGGTAAGCACTAGCTATGGTGGTAAATACAAGTTATGATATATACTATCTAAGTACGTGATATAGGTTGCCTGTTTGGTTTGCCAGGCCAAAAGAAACCCAGGCAATTCTCTGACCTATCTCTAAGAAGTTTTGATCTGGAATGAAATTGGAGGGAAAAAAGGCCTCTAGAGATGAGCTCTCAGACAGCAGGGCTGAACCATCTTACCCAAACTTACGGGGGAGTTTTAAACTCCACCCCTAAAATAAGAGCAAATGGAACAGTCCATCCAAGAGCAGCAAACCAGGAAATGAGCAGGAGAGAGAAAAGCTATGTAAGATATCACAAAACCTTTTTAACATTTTCTATAAGGGACTACAGTATACCACTGTATATGATAGGACTTGAGCAACCACAGATTTTGGTATTCACAGAGAGTCCTGGAACCAACTTTAGCTGATGTCAATGGCTGTAGTAGCATTTATTTGTTATCTTTGTATTGTTTCCTCCAAAGAGTTCAAGTTGACATACATATACTCTATTAGACCAAGATCCTGGGTTGGGTTTGAACCAGCAACCTTCAAGTCAGAAGTCCTGCCAGCACAAGGGTTTAACCCACTGTGCCACCGGGGACTCCACTTCAGAACTGACTTGCGTATATTAACTATCTAGGGATGTAAAGTTTAAATCTAATATTTTTATTTAAAATAAAAACAGATTTTCTGATATACTGAGACATCCCATATAAAAATGCTGTAAAATTTATTTATTTGCTATATCTCATCGCATAATAATTGCACACCTGTTTTCGAGCAACAATAAAATGCATATCCCTGGCATAATAGTCACACTTTTAGTTCATGGTGCAAAAAAAAAAAGGGGGGGGATATGTAGTTTTATTTTTAAATATATTGCAAAAAAGGATTTGGGGTTTTGGTGGGTTTTTTCTTTTGCAAATGACATGTTCACTACCAATTGCTCATTTAATCAATCAAAGCCAAATATATGAAAACTTACTTAAAAACATGCAAAAACTCCTGCCCAGCAGTGAATTTTTTTTAGAAGATTGACCTCTCTATTATAGTCTCAACCACTTGAAGGTTTATGTTGGCATTGTGCTTCAGTTCACAAAGGCATCAACAGCAGAAAATCAAAAAGTATGCCCTTCATGCTCATAAATTGATTTTATCTCAGCCCAATGAACATTTTAATTTTTCCCCAGATTGAACAGCTGACTATACTACCATATCACAACCTATATTACAAAACTCCCATCCATTCAAGAACAGTTGTTAATGTGATAAAGGGGGGTTGCTATTTGTTAAAAAGACCCCCAAAGCCCTCTGAGCTCATGGAACCAGTTTCTCATTACTTTAGACAGAGACACTGCATCAGTATCCAAATCTAATATAAAAAAAGACTGCAGAGCCCAGTCCTGTACAATGGAAAATTTTCTTCTCTGGTTTTTGTGTACCCAAATTTTACTATTTTTTTTTAAAAAAAAACAACCCTATTTTAAAGATGACAAATATTTGCAATCTTGTACATAGCAGGTTACAAAACGTAGTAACAGAAGCAGAGATATTTTAATTCATTGAACCATAATGATCTACATGTCTGTTTAGAAGACAAATGCACTAAGTTCAATGGGACTTAGTCCCAAATAAACATATAGTATGAGCCCCTTACCCATGGATTCAATATCCATGATTTCATTTACCTACACTCTTAAAAAATACTCCCTAAAGGTATTTGTGGGTCTCTCTAGGTCCTTCAGTGTGATTCTATGGTATGCTTCTGGCCCAACTATAGCAAAATATAGGGATCGCTAATATCTGCAGAATCAGGTATCCATAGGGGAATATTATCAATCATAGACATGGGATTGTACTGTTTTGCTGAATATTTGAATGAATATTCAGTCGCTTCCGACTCTTTGTGACCTCATAGATCAGCCCACGGCAGAACTCCCTGTCGGCGTCACCTTCGCCAGCTCCTTCAAGGTCAAGCCAGTCACTTCAAGGATAATATCCATCCATCTTGCCCTTGGTCGGCCCCTCATCCTTTTTCCTTCCATTTTCCCCAGCATCCTTCTCTTCTCCAAGCTTTTCTGTCTTCTCATTATGTGGCCAAAATACTTCATCTTTGCCTCTAATATCCTTCTCGTTCTAAACCTATTTCTATCATGTTCTGGAAAGTTCACAAAGGAACAGATATCTAAGTTGTTTATGCTGGCTGGAGATGATGAAGGCTATCAGAACACACTGGGTAGAGACCAGGTTGGGAATGCTTGCTCTAAAAAAAGAGATAGAAGAGGTGCAACTTATGGTATTTCTGCTGTCATTTCTGAATTCAAATGAAAAGGAGTAAGAGAATAAGAATATTCTTCCACCCTGTGTCCAGAACATTCTCTTTCTTCTCTTTCCCCACATGAAGAAAGCAGCAAAAGGAGAAGAGCTCACTAACTGAAAATAAACATTTGTTATGTTAAAAAAAAATCAAACACTACCACTCTGTTACAATACAAGAACATATAGCTTCAAAAAGTTCTAAAATCTGTTCCATACATCCCAGAATATCTGCAGTGGATCTTTGCAGAGCACTTTTCTATATGAGCTATTCCTTAACATGTACATGATCCTCACCGACCTCACCATCATTCAATAGCAAGATACAGAACGCCCCCAACATCCAATGTAGTTTCAGGAGGGCTTTGCTTTTTCTTTCTTTTCAAGAAAACAGCATACAGATTTTTCTTCCAGACTTTAAGGGTGTCTCTTGTACTACACACTTAGAGTAATCTGTCTTTAACCAGCAGCTCCAGCCTATGAATTTTTCTAGTCCTATGAAATGCTATACTAAAGAACTCATTAAACTGCAAGTCGCAGGATCCCATAGATTGAGCCACGTCAGTTAAAAGTGCCTATGGCATTATTGTGTGCGTACTTTAGATTATGGACTACATTTTAGTTGGTTTATCATTTTGTATGCAAATATATAATGAATTTAAATGTAATATTTGGTCTTTTTGAAAAGCTGGGACAGATCTTTACAAAATCTTAATTTAAAGATGGGGATGAGAAAATATTTTCTTTAAAGTATCATTACAAATGTGATTGCAATCTATACATATACACATTTTGCCTTAAATAATTTTACTCACATTTGTTATCCAGTATCTACAAATGGTGGCTAGAAATGCACAAACACTTCAAGCTGAATGTGGCATCATGGGTAACAAAAAGGGAAAGAAAAACACAGCAAGCGAAATGGTAAAAAAGATAAGAGTGCTTGTGTGTATTAAATGGGGTTCTTTATATGAAGAATAAATGTACCTATAAGTGACCTTCATCCAAAGCTCAGCAGATATGACATGTGAAGTGAAGCTAGGGAGTACAAGTTCAGTGAAGAGGACCAAAGCTAGATTGATGGGTATTAATTAGCTTGTTGTCATGGAGATTGTACTTGAATAAATCTAACACAATTTCCTCTCTGATTTTTTTTCCCTAACACAGAGGGGGTTCCGAGAGGATCAAATAGTTATCCAGGCCTTGACACTCTTCGAATTTGAATGTTTTAAATATGTTTCCATCACAGAATTGGATGCAAATCTTTTTTCAGGAAAGATATTTAGTTTGTATACATCTTGGTTTTTGACAAGTTCACAGGCAAAATTGCCAATAAATAAATAAATAAATAAATAAATAAATAAATAAATATTGCAGCAAAATGAATTAATCCAAAAGCACTTTTTAAAGATGTAACATACATGTGGTTAAAAAAAAAAAGTCAGAATGCTTGGGAGGAAAGCGTTGAATGTCATTATTGCGAGGAAATGTCAGTAGCAAAAATAACAGTGACTGGCTCAGTGTCTCAGCCTTCCAAAGTGAAACCCAATTGGAAAAAAACAGAGACAAAAATACCCATCCAAGGATTGTAACTACTTTTTCAAAAGTTCATTTCAGTTAATCCTGAAAAGTGATGCTTTATTCTATTTGTGTCGACAGAGAGAAGCTCTGGTATAAAGATACTTTATTCTTAGCTAATTAGCAATAGCTAAATTTTTCTACGCAGGTCCATTTACAAAGAGAAGCGGGGCGCTATAATGACTCTGATTGTGCAGACCATTAATGGATGCTAATGTAGATTGTTTTTGAAACTCTCTTTTTTATACACATTCAGTTCACTCAGGTTAGGTAGCTCTGAGAGCTATACTTTGATATTCTATGCAACCTTTCATGAAAAAAAGGACACAATTTTCCTAACCTGTATTTTTCCTAAATAATTTATATATTGCAATACTGTACTCTCTCTGGACAGTGTACATGCTGCTGATGGGACCAAAGTACAGAATGCTGTTCAACTTCTTCTCAAAAGCAGCCCGCTCCATCACGTGGCACAAACACATTTGAAATCAAAAGTTTGAAAGGGAGAATGTAGAAACAGCATGGGTGACTATCATTCAAAAATACATTTTAGATATTGCACTAAACAAATTCTTAGGCATACCCAAATGGCCAATTCTATCCCCAAGTCTTATGTACTTCAGAATCTGAATTCTGAATAAAATTTTATTGAGTAAATACCCACTCCGGTTCTTAAAATGGCCCCATAACATATTGAAAAAAAATAAATAGGATTCAACGCCTCCAAATTCTCCAAAGATATGTTCCCTCACTTATCACTGGGGTGAGGTTCCAGGACCATCCGCAATAAGTGAAAATCCGCAAAGTAGGGATGCTATATTTATTTTAATATTTATACATTATTTTAGTAGTTATACACTATTTTAAGTCTTTATCAATCAATCGTGTGTTGATAAATTGCCTCCTTCTCCTCTCATTGCCACTTGGGCTCCTTTTCTCTCCCTTCGGCTTCTCCTTCATCCCTTCCTTAGACTGTAAATTGTAATTTTTTATGATTTATAATAGTCTTTTAGAGTTAACTGAAAACCCCAAAAACAAATCCACGGAAAGTGAACCGCGAAGTAGTGAAGAAACACTGTATATCGACAAACTCACTGTTATAGGAAAATGAAACAATGTTTCTTCCCTAGAGGACTGTCAATTCAACTGTTCACTAAAACTGGTAAAAAAATTATTTAGATTTTAAACTATGCAATTTTCCTTAACTTTTTAAGTTTCTCTTGGTTGTAAACATATACATTCCCAAATGCTTTAAAATTCTATGCATTCAAAGAAATGCTTGATCATAGGGTGGGACTTCCATCCTACTGTTGAAGAAACATCCTACTATTTTTAAAAAACTCAACTCTTATATACAGAAAGTTAGTAAAATACACATAGAGTGCTTGTCAATGACAATATCAATTACAAAATCACTTTCACAGTGCTCACTATAGCATGATTAAGAAGAACTCTGCTGAATCATGTTAAGTGTCTAGTATCCCAGTTCTAAGAGTATCTATTCAGAAACTTCTAAAAACAATGTAAATGAAAAGCCCTACTTGTTCAAGTACATCTAATATTTAAACATAAGTATTCCATTTTAGCTGTAAGGATGATAATAGCTACTCATAAGCAAATCCTATATGCATTTCACAAAAGGGTCTTTCTGATGCAAGTGACTAGCAATTATTCTTTTTTCTAATGTGACAGGACTGGCACCATACTGTGTCCATTGGTTGCAATTGTTTCTTTCTTCCTTGGAAGCTCTCTTGTGATCTCTCTAGCCAACGGTGATTCCTAGAGAGCTTCCAGACACCAATCCAGGGGGGCCTACTTTGAGTAACACTGACCATGAATTCCATAAAACACTTGTTACCACCTTCTTTTGGCATCTCTATATTAATTTGCTTGAATGGCTGAAAATTCTAGCTGGAGTTGATTTGGCTCTTTTAGCCTAGTCTGTCAGTTGTTTTTATCCACACAAATGTTACCTGGTTGTTAAGGAGTTTCAAAGGGAAGTTCTGAAAAGGATAAATAAATCCAGTGGAAAAGAGAAGTGATGGCATTGCTACTTGAAATGAAAATAAATGAAGGCAGTGACACATTATAACCATGCAGTACAACTACACCTGGACACCAATTGTTCTACTTTCCTAATCTGAAGCCCCAATACATCTAGCTATTTCTCAGAAGGAAGTATTCAAACCTCTTTGGCTATTTTGAGTGCTATTGTCTATGTCTTCTCCAGCTCTATAATCATTTTAGATCTAGAAGCTAGAATTTTACATGACATTGCTTTTATTTACATCCTTCGACGTTATGTTCTTTTATCAGTTAACCTATAAAGTTTTTTCTTTTTTTGTACTTCCCTTTTCATCATAAAGGAGTCCCCGGTGGCGCAGTGGGTTAAACCACTGAGCTGCTGCACTTGCTGACTGAAAGGTCAGCGGTTTGAATCCGGGGAGTGGGGTTAGCCCCCACTGTTAGCCCCAGCTTCTGCCAATCTAGCAGATTGAAAACATGCAAATATGAGTAGATCAATAGGTACTGCTCCAGCTGGAAGGTAATAGCACTCCGTGCAGCCATGCCGGCCACATGACCTTGGAGGTATCTAAGAGCAATGCCAGCTCTTTGGCTTAGAAATGGAGATGAGTACCAACCCCCAGAGTCGGACACGACTAGACTTAATGTCAGGGGAAAACCTTTACCTTTACCTACCTTTCGTTATAGATCATCAGTTTCCCCTTGAACCCACCCCACCCCTACCCCTCTCTTCCCATCTCCCACCTGTGTCAGCTTATATCAATACATTGATCTAACTGGTTCAAAATTCTGTAGCTATCATTTCCTTCCATTTTGTCGATTAAACAATACCATTTCATATTCCATTCTTGTTTTGAGTAACTATTCAGATATTGATTTTTCCTTTGATTGATAATTAAATATCCAGGTCCCACCTTGTTTTGTCTTTCCAACCTGTAAAGTGATCCATGACTCAAATAGATCCAATAGCCTTTTGGAACCAACTCCGCTGCAAGCTTTTGAAAATTCAACCATTTAACATCATCAAATCACCCTTGCTTATATGTTTGATGAGTTATTCAATAATTATACTTTTTTTTAAAAAAATGGAAAAGCAGAACTATTTTTATGAAGACGTGCTATTTATTTGTTATCAAAGCCTGTTCAAGATGCTGAACATAAATTGCAATAATGCTGCACATCAATCTACCTCAAACAGACATCAGTTTAAAAATATCTACAACAGTATGGATGCCTCCCACATCACGTTGTAAAAACTGGCTACTTTCCAATTCTTCAGCAAAATGAACTTAATCACAGATTGTACAAATCTGTTAAGAGGTAAACAACTGCATGTCTAGAACAGAGGTCAATTTTTAAGTTATAGTGCAGGACTTTAATGGCAATTACAAAATGCTGAGTTACAAAATGCTGACCCCAGTCTGATTTCAGTGAGCTGTATTCACACAGAGATCAGGAAATTCAAAGAAACCCTCCAAGCATTCTGCTCTCTCACAGCAAGAATCAAATGGGCAAAACCTTTATCAAAGTAGCAGCTGAGGTCCTCAACAAGGCTTTACTCAAGGCCCATGCAGAGATGGGAACAGAAGTCTCCGCAGGGGTTAGAACAAGACTTGTATAGACACCAGACAGAGGCCTCTTGAAGGCCAAGGTAAAAATGCCAGCAAGAGAGGCAGGCTTCGGCCAACAGAACCTGATAATACCTTACTAGAAGCTTTGGTAATGGAGTACTGGAAACACAAAAATATTAGTTACGTTTATATCAGATTTTGAAAATTATTAAACACATACTCTAGGATTAGGAAAAAAAATAAAAATTAAGCAAGAGGAAAGATGGGGAAACATTAGGTAAAGGTAAAGGTTTTCCCCTGACATTAAGTCGTCGTGTCCAACTCTGGGGATTGATGCTCATCTCCATTTCTAAGCCAAAGAGCCGGCGTTGTCCATAGACAACGCATGGAGCACTGCATGGAGCACCGTTACCTTCCTGCCGGAGCAATACTTATTAATCTACTCACATTTGCATGTTTTCGAACTGATAGGTTGGCATAAGCCAGTCCCCAGATTTGAACTGCCAACCTTTCAGTCAGCAAGTTTAGCAGCTCAGTGGTTTAATCCGCTGTACCACCGGGGGCTCTGGGAAAACATTCCATAACCTTAATTGTGCTACTTAAGTGAAGTTACACAATTATTATTGCTACTTAAGATTGTTTTGTGGGGGGGGGGGGGTTGTATCAGAAATGTAATCTCACTTAAGTAGCACAATTAAAGGGAAACATTCCATAACTTAAACAGCCCTATTAAGAGATGCTTGAAAAGTAGCACATTGCAGACCAGGAATGATGAGCTTGAAGGGATACAAAATTAATAGGTGAGTAGCTTTAAATCTAGATCTATTCAGGACACATGGAAAGCAGGTGAAGTGTAGGAAGGCTGCAGTTTTCCCCCTTTGTAGGTCACATATCTTGCGGGCTTCTCCCATGCCTTTTTCTTCAGCCAAGCTCTGATATTACAAATGAATCCAAATAGGAGAAAAATAAGTTCTTCATATATGTAGATTTTGTATCCACCAATTCAATGAACCACTGCTTGGAAATGTTTCTTTAAAATCCAAATATTTTGCCATATCATATAAGGGACAGCATTTTATGATGCCATTGTACATAATGGGACTTGAACATCCATGAATTTTGGAATGCACAGAGGGTCCTAGAACCAAGAGCAGGAAGGCAGGATCCCAAATACAGGATGAGCATCCCTTATCTAGAAGTCCAAAATTAGAAATAGTTTACATGGATGGCTGGCTTTGCTTTCTGGTAGTTTAATATACACAAACTTGGATTCATGCGCAAAAGAATTAAAATATTATATAAAATTTCCTTCAGTTTATGTTTAAAGGAGAATATGAAGCATACATGCATTTCACATTTAGATTTCAGTCTCATCTCCAAAATATCTCATTATATACATATTGAGTGCCTTGGACCATAAGAAGATCCAACTAGTCCATACTTCAGGAAATAATGCCTGACTACTCACTGGAGGGAAGGATATTAGAGGTAAGGATGAAGTACTTTGGCCACATAATGAGAAGACAGGAAAGTCTGGAGAAGAGAATGATGCTGGGGAAAATGGAAGGAAAGAGGAAGAGGGGTCACCCAAGGGCAAGATGGGTGGATGGTATCCTTGAAGTGACTGGCTTGACCTTGAAGGAGCTGACGATGGTGACACTGACATGGAGCTCTGGCATGGGCTGATCCATCACGAAGAGTTGAAAATGACTGAACAAATAAACAAGAAGTATCTCCCTACACTCACACACAAAACTCTCTGAAATTTCAGCATTTCAGATCAGGGATACCTGTACTATCAGTGCACCTTTTATCGTTTAGTTTCAACTTTTTACTTGTCACATAATTCAGACAGCCCTGCGTTTACACATTTCAGTTTGGTGAACTTGTTTGCAATTGAATAAAGTATGTGTTTCAAACGAAGTTGCATGGGGAAGAAGAAAATTCTAGCATTATTAATGTGAATCTGCAGTATTCAAGTGCTGATTCATCTGCTTATACTCAAGACGATAGAACCTCTTGGATGCAAAAATCATCTAATTTGCTTGCGATAAATAACTACACTTGGCAAGGTAAGCCAGATAAAGGAAAGAGCTGTGAAGCATTCTCTATGGATTACATAGCAGTATAGCCAAATACATAGCAGTATGATTTTAAAAATGAACTGTCCACTCAGAAAAAGTGATGCTTCAAAATTAAATCACAGACCTAGCTCTGGTGCTCTGGCAGCTGGAGAGGCAATGCTCCAAAACCTAGATGATATTGTGGGAACACAGCCAGAAAAATAGAAAAGTGGCACTTAAATTACTCAAGTGAATGGTGGGAAGCAGTAAAGCATAAGAAAGGGCAGAGAGATGAGGGAGATACAAACTGGCAGAGGTTGAGAGCAACCGAGAAGCAAAAAATACAGAGAAACTGACATGAAGCAGAGTGCTGGGCAGAAGCCGAAAGGATTAAAGATGTCACTAGCACTAGGAGTGGTTTGGTCAGATGTAAGATGTCAAGAGCTGAAGAGTTTCTAAACAAATAGGAAGTTACTGTGTTTATTCAATGGGAAACAATCTTTTCCACTTGATTTCATGAGGCTATCATTTCATTTGCAACATCCCCAATGATTTCTCAGGTTCCGTTGCTTATTATTTTTATTATAACAGGTGCCATATCTATGTCTGGGATAAACTTTGCTTAATAATTTTTCTATGTGTGGTTGTGTATTTTCTTTTATAATATCTGACAGAGCAAGCTATTTCCTAACTCTCAACTTATGGCAATCCCATGAATATTCCATGGGTTTTTCTTAGGCAAAGAATACTCATGAGGTGGTTGGCCAATTCCTTCCGCTTAAATGCAACCTTGAGCACCTGGTGGTCTCCCATCCAAGTACTAAGTAGGGCTGACACTCCTTAGCACAACCCTTAGTGTATTTATATCCAGTAGCACTGAAACACCAATCACTTTCAGCTCTCACACTTATGTATGGCAATCTAGTTTTTAGTCCATTGCTTCATTTAGCAGTATAGACAAAGCAAGTTAAGAATTATTGAGATAGGCACTGATTTATCTAAAGATATTAGTTCAAAGGACACCAACTACATCAGCAGTTTACAAATCTATTCCTTTTCCGAAGTTTCAGTCCAAAAATGTTATGTGAAAAATTTTGCATTCAAAAACCACATTTAACAAAATCAAGTCACTGGAAGAAATAAGGATAGATCTTAGGTGTTTTTATTGGGCATGCAAGGACAAAGATAGGATGTTCTCCTGGACTATCTTTCTAAAAATGGAGCAAAGTGTATTTGGACTATTGTAATAACTAAACTACAGCCTGGAATAGTACAGATTAAAAAGAACTGCTCAACATACATAATTTCCAAACAGGTAGATATATTCTTATGGATGAGAGAATGATTTTATGAAGACTACTGCTAAGCAAAATCATAAGCTTGACTAAGTAAGTTCTTCTAGATGAGAAAATTTAGAAATGAAAAACCACTGTAACAATGCTGACGTACATATGTGAAGATATATATATATATATATATATATATATATATATAGACAAGATTTTATGTAATTTTGGGATATTACCTCTCTAATGTCTTTTCATATATCTATTAAAATTATTCTTTGTCTATTGTATTCAAACTCAACAGTAAATAATAAATACAGTAGGAGCCTCATTCCTAAATCAGACCCCAGTGAGTGCTGTATGGAATCCATGCCCAAGTCTGTTAGTGAAGGCTGGTTAAGCCACCAGTGACCTGTAAAAATAAGTTTTTATTGTTCTGTAATGTAAATTTTTAAGACAGAGTAGCTGGAGGAGACAAGGAAGCAACCAAGATGAGTTTATGTGGATAAATTTAATTCTGCCACAACTTATAGTATTATCACCTGGTATGACATGCAAAAGAAATTGGAAAGGAACAACATCGTCCTCATATAAGCTTGTCAAAATGCACCTGAATTATTCCTGGCAATAGTATAAAGTTGCTGATTGGGTCTAAAATGTACTTTGTGCTTTCATATTCTTTCTTTTGCTCTTTTAACCTATTGTCCTACTACCAAGAGTAAAGACAAACGGGAGTAAAGACTATTTTGTCTTTCGAAAATTGTGTGTCTGGGCCTTGAAGCCTTTCACTTGTTATAGCCTAAAGCAGCATACAACCAACATATTATCAACACCAAGATGCACAAATGTTTGAAAGCAGGAAAATTCTTGTTTCAATTTCCTACAAATACTTAACATTTTCCTTTTGGAAAGTAACTTCTATTCTGTTGTAATAATTTCTGTTTGCTTCTGGAGCACAACTAGAGGATTTTCAATTACAGTAGAGTCTCACTTATCCAAGCTAAACGGGGAGGCAGAAGCTTGGATAAGTGAATATCTTGGATAATAAGGAGAGATTAAGGAAAAACCTATTAAACATCAAATTAGGTTATGATTTTACAAATTAAACACCAAAACATCATGTTATACAACAAATTTGACAGAAAAAGTAGTTCAATACGCAGTAATGTTATGTTGTAATTACTGTATTTATGAATTTAGCACCAAAATATTACGATATATTGAAAACATTGACTACAAAAATAGCTTGGATAATCCAGAAGCTTGGATAAGCGAGGCTTGGATAAGTGAGACTCTACTGTACTTTTAGCTGATTGTGCAATTATCAGCAGAAATAGGGTTTGCTTTTTTCATGTCAAGTTTACTTATAATATTTTAACTTACCTTCCGGTAAAGAACCTGCTTTATGTGAATATGCAGTGCTTTTCTTGCTGCTTCCACTGTTAACAGATAAGCTGGACTGGATTTTTTTGTGCATTTTTTGGGAAACAGGAGCTGAGAACCTTCTGCTGCCATCTGGTATGCCAGGTTTGACTCCATTGCGAAATCCACTCCCATGATTCGGACATGCATGGCCATTTTGTATTTTGCCAGTTTCTTCCTTACACTTTTCAAGTGGCACAGCATTTGGTAGAGGCAAACGTTGAGGTTGTGCTGTTAAGGAAAAGAAGAGTCAAAAATGATTAACTGATAACAAATATGCAGGGCAAGCACTCTTTTTTTTCTTTAGTCAGTAACTACAGGTGTGTGTGTGCGCGTATATACACCTTCAACTTACATGGTGACTTATGGTGAACCCATGAATTTCATAAGGATTTTTTAGACAATGGTTACTCAGAGGTGGTTTTGCCAGTTATAGGCAAAGTAGAGTCTGGAGGCACAGAGACTAAGGAGCCATATGAAAATGGGCACTGGAGAGTAGAGTAGGGCACGAATCCTGTTTCATCTGTTTCTTTTGTGGTTTTGTACCATTTCATCCATTCGGATTGCACGGAACAGTAAAACGGGAACAAAAGAAACAGTGAAACAAAAAGCAGACTGAAACAGTAGCCATTTGGTTGGTTGATTTTCAGTGCTTGGCTGTCGGCCCTGGCTCGCAGGGCCTTCAGGCAAGTGCTCATAATCCCTGTTTTCCCGGCCTACGAGCATCAAGTGCTCGATGTCTCATAGGCCCTGCAAACCAGGTCTATGAGCCATCAAGCACTCAATGCTCATAGGCCAGGCTCGCAGGGCCTGGTGCTTTGCCGCCCAAGGCCTGATTTTTTTTTTTCAGACCTTGGACATAAAAGCTCATTTGTATAGGCACCCGTTTCCGTAAGCGGCGGACAGAAACGGGGCCATACGAATGGAACAAACAGAAACGGTAAGTAATTCTATACAAATGTACAAGCCTATTGGGGAGTCTTTAATTGGATATCCTAATATTTTTGTTAAAATAGAAAAGACACTTGACTGCAATGCTGGGATAGGTTGGTTTATGGATCTGTGCTGGAAAAAGTTTATTAAACTGCCAAAACTATGTTTTGCGGGACATTCTGCGGCACATTTTGCTATAGTTTTTCAATGAATATCTCAGAGTCTCAACCAATTCAACATAATTTGTTGCAGCCACAAAAATGAAGTTTCTGAAGTACAGTAGAGTCTCACTTATCCAACATAAATGGGCCGGCAGAATGTTGGATAAGCGAATATGTTGGATAATAAGTAGGCATTAAGGAAAAGCCTATTAGACATCAAATTAGATTATGATTTTACAAATGAAGCACCAAAACATCATGTTAGACAACAAATTTGGCAGAAAAAGTAGTTCAATATGCAGTAATGCTATGTAGTAATTACTGTATTTATGAATTTAGCACCAAAATATCACGATATATTGAAAACATTGACTACAAAAATGTGTTGGATAATCCAGAACGTTGGATAAGCGAGTGTTGGATAAGTGAGACTCTACTGTATAACAATTACTTTCAAAGTAAGTACTATACAATTAATTAGGAAATGGCACTTTCAAAGCAGGAACAGAAAATTTACCTAGTGTAATGCAAGCTTTCTCATGGTTTTATTGGGAAAACCCTTGACAAAATTTTTTAGTCAACTCCACTTTTTAGAACCAAGGATACCTCAAAGCTCCAATCATTCACAGGTGGTTATACTAATTTTACATGCCACAGGTACTCTGGGAATTCAATAGCAAAATTAATATAAACTTTTTGTAGCATCATAAAACAGAATAGCATTTGGATAATTCCTTTTGCATGTATTGGCAGAAGCAACTCAATCACTGGCAGAAAACAAAACTCAACATTCCCCACACCTAAACAAAACTATTAAATATTGTTTAATTCTGCCTACTGGGGTATTAATAAAGAGGTAATCATTTCAGGAATGCGGATGCATCTTGCCACATCACAGCCTAGCAAGTAGACATAGTACTAGTATTGTTGATTATAAAATGCTATGCTTCACCAAAGGGAGAGCCATTATCCATTATCAATAAGTACGCAAACTGAATACAGGAGGAATTCTGTAAATATAAATGACAATGTTATTAGAACTCACAGTTACAGCCTTACAAATCTAGCAAAATTTGGAAGTGGTTGTTTGCAACTGTTTACATTTCCATGTTGCAGAACAACACAAAACATGATCTTATGTTCTGGTTTAAACATGCAATTTATTTTGTCCATTAATGTGCAATGAGAAAAACATTGAGCTATATAATATTATTTTAGTTTAATTGTGTTAGCTTCACTAGTATCAAAAGATTAAATTCTGTTTCCAAAGTACAGTGTTCCCTCACTTATCGCTAGGGTTAGGTTCCAGGACCACCCGCAATAAGTGAAAATCCGTGAAGTAGGGATGCTATATATTTATACATTTTTTTAGTAGTTATACACTATTTTAAGTCTGTATCAACCAATTATGTGTTGATAAATCGCCTCCTCCTCCCGTTGCCGCTTGGGCTCCTTTTCTCTCCCTTTGGCTTCTCCTTCCTCCCTTCCTTAGGCTGTAAATTGTAATTTTTTATGATTTATAATATTCTTTTAGAGTTTATTGATAAAGTGCAAAACAGCAAATCTGCAAAAAGCGAACCGCAAAGTAGTGAGGGAACACTTTACTGTTATTTCAGTCTTTTTCATATTAATTCACAACTTTTTAGTTGACTGGCTTTCGAGTATTCACATAAGATATCTAGGTCAAATCAAAAGTGAATGAAAACCCCAAATGTATTAGTTATACCAATTTAAATTTATTTTAACTTTATTGATAATTTTTCACTAGGGAGAGTTGAATCTTATGGTTAAAATACACTTGAAACCAATTAGGAACCATATGACTGCATTCTCGTATAAAGAATAAGACGCATTTGACAGTTTTTAAGATTAAGCCACAACCATCCAGTTTAAACCCAAAATGTTTTACCTTATTTTTAAAGGTTGTGTATATCTTTTTTAAAAGGCAAGAAAGAGAAGCGTAATACAGGAAACGACACAATGCTTTCTTAAAACACAGTGGATACCCAGGGACTATCACTCTCCCTTTAATGATCTGCCGCTCTCATTCAGCTGTCTTTCTTTCTTCCCCCCAAATCTTTACATATGTGACAGCTCTCAAAAGTAGACCATAGACCATCTGGCATTTTCAGAGGTGTAACATGTGCAAATTCAGCTCTACTGGGAACACAATGCTATCTTCCGCCTGCGTTATAAAAGATACAATAGAATGTAGAACTTATGAGTTGTTTTGAATTATTCATTTTTTTGCCTGTATATTCAAGAAATTTTACAAACTCTGCATTTTGTACTACATAATCACATGCGTTAAAGGTACAAAGAAACTTTTTGACACCTCTTTTCTACAGAATGATGGCATTTTGTTTGATATGTGAACATTCAGTGTCTGTTATATCATTCTAAACAGACCATGTGCTGCTACAAAAGACCAATTTTTGCACTATGTAGGAGCAAAATTTTATTCTTCTCATTCAGTAACTCATGTAATACACATCAATATTTCCAGTACTAGATTTATGAACATTCAGCATCTTAAATACAGAATAGCACTGGTCACCAACAATACATTTCACACACACACCACTACATAAAAGACTACTCTCTCGTTACATGTCCACAGTGAATAGTAAAGTGTTTCAAGAAATTGTTAAATTTTTCTCTGAGTATAGTAAAACCAGTGGATTTAGGTCAATGTTTTATACAGTGTTAATACTAGTGAATTTTCACCAAGAATGGTAGGAAGGAACTGGATTAATGATTCAATAGAATGAATCACTTTTGATAGAAAACTAGCAGATAATGTAGCCAGTAATAACTATACATGAATCTGCTGTCTGCGGAAAAGCAATAAAAAGGCAATATATCGCTACAGCATATAATCTATTAGCATGTTTCACTGCAGTACTGTCACTGGCCTCTTCATAAAGCACACCTTAATATAATAACTTTTGTGTTACTTAACCAACTTTACACAGTTGTAATTGTGAGATTAGTAGATAGCATAAAATGCTTCCAGTATTTTAACATATATTTATTACTAAGACTTGGAACAAAGAGATTATGCATATCCCTATTCAGATTTCAAATTTGCTGATATCTCCAAATGACCAAAAAGGTTTTTTGAATATAATTGGAAGATTGTATGTGAGAAGATCGATTTATTTTCACTGCATTTTTGTGAAAAAGAAGCCATCAAACAAATTAAAATATATTCATATATCTATAAATATAGGACAATGATGAGAACAATAAAATGTTGGGTATTACAACAGGGCTTCCATAACCATGGATTCAACCATCCATGGCTTGAAAAAAAAATTAATCCCAAAAGCAAACCTTGATCTTGCCATTTTATATAAGGAACACCATTTTACGATTCCATTTTATATACTGGGACTTGAGCACCCACACAGTTTGGTATCCACCAGGGTTGATCCTAGAGCCAAACCCCTGCGGATATCAAAGGCCCACCGGATATATAAGGCTATTACTAATTGTAGACAAAACTAACATTTACTTGTGAATGAAGAAAAGAAATAAGTAGTATATAAATTACATTTCATTGGGTAGATAATTTTGCGACCTTTTTTTAAAAAAAAATTGACACAAATTAAAATATTATCTGTAATGTTTAGTAAGTCAACTTGCACAATAGGTCAGCCTTATTATTAACATATTGAGGACCAGGGACTGAAGCTAAAGACAAGCTGAACAACTGACTTTAGATCTTTTAGTGTAACCTTTACAATGCATCACCTTTCAGAATCAAAGATTTTATCCTTTGGTTATCTCTGCAGTACTCAGAACATTTTTGTACACCACTTTCAGGAAGAATAGTGTTGCAGTAAGTACTTTTCAGTGCAATGTTTAAACTATTGAAAATTGTGCAATTTGTACCTGCAGAAGTAAAACAATTACACAAATATTATTTTTGTGTATTCTTTGTGTATTTTCTTTCCAAACAAAAATATGATAGCATGCTATTCTCCTACAGAAACAGACTATGATGTAGATATGATAGGATAAGCTTTCTCTCTACTTAAAACACTTTTTAACATTTGTGCACAATTTTATTTCTGGCAAGTACTTTTTAAGATATGCTGAAATCATAATCCTCTGTCAGAAGAACAAAGGTGGATCTGCAAGGTGCATGGGAAGTAACGTATTAGAGGATTTTATTAGGCTTTTACAACAGGCTGATTTGCAAATAACACAGTATACCTTGATTTACTGAATGGATAAGAAACATACAAATCTCTAGATGTAGCAGACTGTAAATCCCATTAGCTCTAATCAGTATAGCCAATAATGAAGAAAGTTGGGTCTTGCAGTCCAAGGACACCAAAGCAGAGCTTGTTAAACTTTTTTACTTGCAACCCCTTTCGGCCCAATAAAGGTTTATGTGACCCCAGGTATATAAGTACATAAAATATAAAATAAGAATAAAAATCAAATATTTGCTGATAACAAATTAGCATTTGCAAGGCTTGCTAAACAGGCTGATTTTCATTTTTATAAAGCACAGCTGAAGCATCTGCTGTAGAATCCACTGTAAACATTGCACAAGAGATTTGTGTAAATGTCTAGGTGACATTCAGAAAATGTTTACTGTTGGCAAATTTTTCAAGACGCCAACATTGGTAAAGAAGAAGTGATCTAGAGGAAAATACATTTCCCTCTGATTTAATGTTAAATGCACCAGCATCTCAAACACAAGCAGAACCTAGTACTCAAATGGAGCACCTTCTCCTCCCTTCCTCCTACCAGATTCAAGTTTGCTATCACTGGTTTCTAGTTTGTTATTACACATGAACTAGGAATTATAATTTAGACTGAGTTGTTAAACAAGCCAGTGTCAAAACATAGATTATGTAACCATATGTTAAATTTATACAACAATCCATTATTAAGATGTAACAAAAAGCCAAGAACTGATGGAAGTCATTCATAACCAGGAGAAGTAGGTGCCTAATATTAAGGTTTTCCATGGGTTTGCAGAGAAATATTCGTATAATCCTATATTTTACCACTGACTTATCCTTTATTCATTATTTAAAAGATTTCATCAGACTAAACCTCAAGAAATGTAGGGAAATCATGGAAATATTTTGATAGACTGGATTTTTCAGGTCAATATTTGAATTGGGATGTCGTTTCTCTGTTTCTTGGTTAAGACCAAGTTAAATGCTATAAATAAAAATAAATAAATAAGACCGTACATTTCCACAAACTCTAGGAAAAGAAAGACTTTGCTTCACAGAAAGTATTCCTTGTATGAAAACTGCCACACAGAATCAAATCTATACGGCCCAAGCATGAGCTGGGGAGATGTACTTGAACAGCAAATATCAAGTGGCATCAGTTCACTAACAAGAACACTATTGTGCTCACAAGCACCTAATCCTAGATTACGGGCTACATCCAATATCTCTCTTTCATAGAACAAACTCATTGGCTTTGATGGGGCTTGTTAGTCTCGTACATTTGAGTGTGTCTGCTCTAAGGAAAAGGAACCACTCATATGGAGATAATCCAATGCACCTTCCAATTAAGTTGTGTGCCCAGGGAGTAAAAGTGCACAACTGCATGCACTACTGGAAAAAAAACAAGGGAAAATATCTAGAACACTGTCTTCCGCTGCTAATGTTATGAGGTGCTTAGGCAATACAGATACATTTCCTACTATTCTCACCAGTGTTCTCAGAACTAAGTATATAATCCATTTTGCTTTTCAAAATGTTTGTGTGAGCCATAAAGAAAGGGCACCAATGGAAAACCTAACACTTAAGAATTCTGACTAGCCTATGTTCAAATCTTCAAACTACTTCAATAGGTAGCTCTGAACAACAATGCAGAATGTTAACACTGAAGTTACATGATACACCGCTGAGTCAACCTCTAAAGTGGCTTTTGTCAGCAATTATTTTTGAATATTTCTTAGGAAATAAGTAGCATATACTGCACCTTCTGCATCACAGAAGGCATACATTAACTAAACAACAAGAAATGATCAAGGTACAATCCATCTTTTAAAAAAATATTTTTTTCACACTGACTTTTTTATGCCATGCTGACTTTACAAAGAAAACAGAAGTACCAACTACCAGCCATCAACTATTTTCTAGGAACACCTCATGTTTTACAAGAAATAGATTATGATAAAACAGGATTTCCTTTATGAATAAATGCTTTAGCAAAATAGCAAACTGCTTTTTTTTTGGAAGGCTCATATTTAAAATTAAAATCATAAAGCTGGAAGAGACCACAAAAACCATCGGGTCCAACTCTCTGCCATTTGCTCGGATGGAGCTTAACCCATGAACAGAACACAAAATATACTGTATCATTTTTCTTTTAGGTAGAGACAGACAGACAGATAAATGGTGAACACAGTAGTTTTGGGGGCAAATCTGTACCAATCCTTTGAGAAATCGCAGAAACACGCACATCAGTTTCCTTATCCTCTCTAAAAGGGTTGAACTGCAATTCCCACCATTTTAAGTAAAGGCAATGGCATCATGTTCAAGAGATCTGAAGGACAGCATGTTGGGGAATCCTGATGTAGGATATTTTCATGGATCATATAGAGCTATGATATGATGGTTATTACCCATGAGAATATCAACCCTTTATTGCTAAACTATGGACAGTGCTAATTAATTTTTCAGTGAGACAAAGTGAACAACTGTAATGAATCTGCACCACAACATTGAAACCCAAATATTTACCCAGGTAAAAGAATTTATGAAACTAGTTATCTTAACTATACTTATATTATCGGATGGATATAGTATGGAAGGCAATTTTCTAATAAAACAAATTACAATGAACAATTGTTAGAAGACAGGTATCCCAAGGGCAAAAAGACTAATGTTTCCATGTGCTGTTTCTTTGTCAAAAGTTAAGTACCTTCAGTAGTTGCTGAAGTTTTAATAGAGGTTATATTCAAAAGATAACTACAATATGATGGTTCCTCTAAAAAAAAAAAAACAGGTATTTTGACAGCATAATGTTAAGTGTTGGATATCCCTTATCTGAATTATTTTGGAACAGATGTGTTTCAGATAGTTCCAGATAATGGAAATTCTGTGAAGTAGCAGCAATCCAAGTGCAGTGAATGCTTTACCTTCCAAATAAGAAAAGCTCAATATGTTTCCAAACTGTTTTCAGAAGAAATAGATGTGGAGAAAAATCTTAATATTGCACAATTCTTCAAGCTTGTGCATACACATTCAAATACAAGCTATCTTACTCTACAAGGGCTGCATCAACTTTCTATCCCCAACATGGAAACTCATTATCTATTGTATTACTGGTAAAACAATAATTTCTGAAATTTCATTTTAACAGTCATCTTGATCAAAATATTTCTGACCATAGCAATTCAACATGAGAATCAAAAATTCTGTGTATTGCGTACTAAGTAATTTCCAGGAAGCAATATTGAAGTTACATTAACAGAAGATACAGAAGAAATGATTATTTGTACCTCTAGTTTTCAACACGTTCACTATATTTAACTGGAACCACTAATTTAATGACCAATTACAACAGTGATCAACATTTTATAACACTAATTTATAGTCTCCCTAACATTTTACACATTAGTATTCTTGATCAGCATCTTACACCTTCATTAATCACATTATCAAGGGTGTTTTGTTTCCTGTCACATAAAAATTTATGAGGTCTCAGGGCAAGGCAGGTGGTTATTCCTCTAAGGATTTTTTTATTCTGTTTCCCTTTTACATACCAGTACATGTTCCTTTATTTTTTGTTTTCTCAGTTAATTTGTTTTACGACTGTACTTTAAGTTTACAGTACCAAAATACTATACCAACTAGACCATTACACACAAGTATAGCCAACAACATTAGATAGGCTAGAAGGGCTGTCAAAGATGGCAGTCGTGTAGTGCTTGTTGAGAGAAGACTGCAAATATATCAATATTACATAGTTCAAAGCATAAAATACAACTGATACATCCTAATTAAATCTTTGGATGTGCAGTTTGGCAAAGTGCTTGGAATTCTCTGATAGGCAACATTATCAGTTTATTCATACAAAAGTACAAAACAATTTCATCAAATTTTAATCATGAAGGAACTAGACAGGTGCCTTGAGTGACATTCTGCAATACTTGCTGAATTGAACACTATTTGTGTCTTAATATTTGCACTAAAATGTGTGATGCAAGGCCAGGCTACATAATTGAATACCAAAGTCAGGATTGTTCATACTATTGCATTTCAATTTTTTATGTGTGATTGTGGATACTGGGCAGTGAAGGAAACTGATAAGAAGAGTTTATATTGGGTTGTTGTGTGTTTTTCTGGGCTGTGTGGACATGTTCCAGAAGCTTCTGGAACATAGCCACACAGCCCGGAAAACACACAACAACCTTGTGATTCCGGCCATGAAAGCCTGCAACAACACAGAGTTTTTATTCATCTGAGATTGAGTGTTGGAGGACCATTCTGCAAATACTCTGGACTGCCAAAAAGACAAATGAATGATTCCCTGCATCAAATCAGCCCTGAGCTCTGCTTAGAAGCCAAGATAACTAAGATGAGACTGTCATACTTTGGTCATATCATGAGAAGACATGATTCACTGGAAAAGACAATAGAGAAAGAGGAAGACCAGATGGATACACTCAATCGAGGAAGCCAAGGAAGTCAAAATCAACTTGATAGCAATAGACAACAGCAAAGCCTAACACAATATTTACTACATCAGAAGGTACTCTGACAATTGTCCATCGTGAAATAAGAATTATTAGGCAAGGATCTTTGAAAAAGTAAAAAGAAGTAGTGCAAGTTTGTTGGCACCAGAGGCAACACACATGTGATCTCAGTGTCCTCTATCAGTCACAGCATTCCTGCTAGTAGAAGGGGTGACAAGTCTCCTACACATTTCCAAACTTGGAAGGGGGGGGGGGTTGCACTTGTATTTTTTATCAGAACATTTGCTGAGGAGACCATAAAGACTGCCATAATGGAATGAAATTATCCATGCTGCATTTTCCCCCTTGCAAGTTAAAATTCTGATCCTCCTCTCAGTTCACAGAGGAAGATATAAATCTCTTTAAAATCATTATGCTCACATAGTTTCAATATAGCAGAAGATGTGGTACTCAGAAATCCTTGTCTTGTGGAATTGACAATGATTATCAATAGAGCATTTTCCTTTATCTTCAACATTTTGAAGAACTAGAGTACTGTTATGCCATAACAAAATACATGCTGCTGTTTTTTTTTAAAAAAGATGACAGTTCAATTAAATTAAAAGTGGATATTAACTTTTCAAAAAATGCATAGCATAAATGTATTTCCAACATATAATAATTGATTCTTCCCTAAATGGACTGATAATACAAATATACAGGAATCTCCACAAGACACAGGCTGACTCGATACTAAGGCATACAGATGGTAGGCATCTCATAGATGTTGTTGATTTAACACTCATGAATCTTCAAGATGAAATATGCTGGCAGAGTTGAAGAGAGCCACAATATTACAACATCTTATGCCCTGATCGAATCACAAATCTGTTAAAAAAAAGATCCATTATACCTTTTGCTCAAAATATAGGATCTCTATTTAAAATTTGCATAATGTAATTATATATATATATATATGTGTGTGTGTGTGTGTGTGTGTGTGTGTGTGTTTATATATATATATACAATATAATTTACAATAATATATAATAATTATAACATATTGTATATTCATATAATATTCATATTATATTGTAATACAATATAATACTAATAATACAATATAATATTAATTATATATTATATTTTACATGCAATATTATTAATAATATTACAATATATTGATACAGTACAATATAGTAATTTATTACCAGTATTGTACTATGCTAATATAATATGTAAATTTAATTTGTAAGCCGTTCTGAGTCCCCTTCGGGGTGAGAAGGGCGGCATATAAGTGTAGCTAATAAAAATATCTAACTATAGGAACCCCGGTGGTGAAGTGTGTTAAAGCACTGAGCTGCTGAGCTTGCAGACCGAAAGGTCCCAAGTTCAAATCCCGGGAGCAGAATGAGCACCCGCTGTTAGCTCCAGCTTCTGCCGACCTAGCAGTTCGAAAACATGCCAATGTGAGTATATCAATAGGTACCGCTCCGGCGGGAAAGTAACGGTGCTCCATGCAGTCATGCCGGCCACATGACCTTGGAGGTGTCTACGGACAATGCAGGCTCTTCGGCTTAGAAATTGAGAGGAGCACCAACCCCCAGAGTCAGACATGACTGGACTTAACGTCAAGGGGAAATACCTTTTTTATAGAAGTCTTGAACTAAGTGCCAAACACAGCAAGAGAAAAAGCCTTATGACCCAATATGAAGCCATTATGCGAACTATATAGCCACAACTACTAGATTACAATCCTGAATTAATACCACATAACTATATTCCTTTTCATATTTTCAATTAACCTCTGGAATCCTTGTCATAGGTGAATTCCACTTCCTGGGATTCATCCATATTGAAGACGCAAAAGGACTGTGTGTGCATGTATGAACGCTTATGTGACATAGGAATATCATGTCATACAAGACGCTTATTTCAGCAGGTCCAATGCCACATAAACCTTGAGATTTTAGTTAATTTACATCAGGGGTCCTCAAACTTTTAAAGGAGCGGGCCGGTCCACAATCCTTCAAACTGTGGAGGGGCCAAATTATCATTTGGAAAAAAAAACGGACAAATTCCTATGCACACTGCACATGTCTTATTTGTAGTGCAAAACAACAACAATGAAAGAACAATGCAATATTTAAAAATAAAACAATTGTAACCATTATAAACCTATCAGGATTTCAATGAGAAGTGTGGGCCTGCTTCTGGCCAATGAGATAGTCAAGTGAATTAGGATTGTTGTTGTTGTGTGCCTTCAAGTCATTTCAGACTTTGGGCGAGCCTAAGTCTAAAATTATTTATTTATTCATTTACTACATTTATTTATTACATTTATATCCCACCCTTCTCACACTGAAGGGGACTCAGAGCAGCTGTATGTACATACAATATATTATATTATTAGCATAGCACAATATGAGCATTATATATTACTATATTGAATGATACCACTATACTGTAATATTATATGTAATATATAACATATAATTAATATTATTATATGGTATTAGTATTATATTGTATAACATTATAATATTATTATCAATATTATATGTAAATACAATATATTATTTAAAGGATATAAAAATATTATATTATAAAACTGAGGGCGGGAGCCAGGTAAATGACCTCGGAGGGCCGCATCCGGCCCCTGGGCCTTAGTTTGGGGACCCTTGATCTACATCCTGAAATTGCCATAGTTCTGGGATACTATTTCTGTGAAACACTATCCACTTCAGGTTTACAGATTACAACATGAGTTTTAAATCTGTAAACTGATTCAAGTCAGGTATGCACCTACTTATTCTTTTAAAAAAGAAAGAAGCTACTTGTTTCAGTTACCCATTCTGGCTGGAAGATGGTATGCAATCACATGAGGACAAGTAGACGCATAATGGTCTTGTGGTCTTGTACATTTTCCATGTAAGGTCAGACTGCAAACTACTCAAATGTAAGTTTGCAGCACATCTATTTCATTCAGACACATCTCTGATAGGTACAGTATCACCATACAGTAAAGGATAAGTATACCTCTGTGGGTACTTAAAGAGATTACCATATAATGTATTTTAAATATTTTAGTGTTCTTCAAAGTACTGATCATTTTGGAACTGTATAATTTTAAAGCAGAAAAGAGTAGTAGGAGTACATACTATGCCCTTCAGTTTTGACAAAGTAGCTAATTTTGGATTTCACATGCTAAATATGGCTAATTGAATATATCATTACTACAGAAAATTACAGACGACTACAACATCAACTCATCTGCTCACTCTGCAGTACTCTTTCAGGAGAAATGTTGGCAGTTCTTTCTTCTTTTACATTATGCAACTACCGATAAAAGGAAACTATCATGAATGACCACCCAAATGATCTTGAAATGTCCATCTTAGTGTAAAAATGTAGCATTATTTTTGATGAGGTCCACAAGGATGCATGTTAACTAGAAAATGCTAATTTAGCAGACCTCTATTTCAAATTAAATATATGCCTTGCTACAGCTTACTTGGAAAGAATATAAAAATCCAGACTTTCTATTTTTAGGGCACATCTCCACTGATGATCTGATGGAGTTTCAAGCTAACATCAGTGCACAGTGATTAGTCTATGCATGCCACAAAAACACACTGCAGCACATTTTAAAGGCTTTAAATTGAGATAATCAAAGTCAGAGAAAAAACCAAAATAAAACCCTTAATACGGATCAAGGTACTCTTGTGTAAGCCACATAACATGGAGAAATCACCTCTGCGGAAAGTAAACTGTTGTGGGTACACCGAATGTGTTCTGCTAATATGTATATGTGCAGTCTGTTGCATTAGAGGGGAAATTCCGAAATAAAATCCTTAATACGGATCAAGGTGCTCTTGTGTAAGCCACACCACATGGAGAAATCAACTCTGCGGAAAGTTAACTGCTGTGCAGACACCAAAAGCTAATATGCATATGTGCAGTCTTTTACATGCCGGGGAGGGGTTGCATTAAAAAAAAAAATCTCTCTTTGAACTGGTTAGAGGCCAACCTCTGCAGTTTGTGTGATCACCATCTGGGCCTTGAAGCACTTCCAAGGTTTCCAATGTGATTATCTACACACCAACGCTGCTTCTTTCTATTAATCCATTCTGTTTTTGTTTTGTTTCATTTTGAATTCTGCCGCCCCCCCCCCCCAGATCCCCAATTACGAATCCGAATGATCCCTCTCCTAATCTCCCAGAATCTTCCCAAAAACAGAATCGGGGGGGGGGGGGGGGAGACACATAAACAGAATTTGCACACCCCTACTTCCTGTACCTGTTTCAAAGTGGTCAGTATAAATGTGCTCAAAGTGACAACTGGGTCTTGATGAAAGACGACACTGTCATTACCTTAATTTTTTCAAACTCTTGACTAAATATGCAATACAATTATTTGCCTGCTGAGCCAAATATTCATTAGAACTTACTCACAGACTATACACAGGATTGCAAATCTCGATCACATAAACAAGAAAAGTAGCAAACACAAATCTTACCATACATTTTACTCAGAATCATCTCAATTAACAGGACCAGCATCTCTTGAAAAGTTAATTAGTAGAGGTCTATTTAAAATCAGATTTCAGAATCCTGGTGAAGACACTGTAAAATAACCACTTTAGATTCTCAAATACTACGGGAAGAGGGCCTTGTAAGGACACTCAACTAAATTCATTCTCTTACTCCATAGCAAGCTTATAAGGTGGTAAAATATATAACACAAGTTTATCCTCATATGGATGAAAATATCCCTTTCCATAAAGAACCAGGTGAACATTTAGTGAAGAAGAGGATAAATTTGAGGCTGAAGTGATGGATGGCAATGACCTTTCTGTCTATAAAACTTCTGCATATAATAGGCTATTTAATCTTGAGAACTGGATTATTATTAATCAATTATTCATGACAGTTTGAATATATGGGAGATGCGTCTTGTTTTCTTAAATATCACAAAGCTGAAGTTCTGTTTGAGCAACAGGAAGATTAAATCTGAACAAGTGTATAAGAGACTAGAATTTCCCATGTCTACTCCACCTTCTACTTATATTGCTTATTGCTATAGAATACTGGACAAAGTATGCAGAATTAACTCTTGCGATTAAAATTTGTCAATAAAATCTCAATGGAACCAAGGCAAAATGTTCTTAAAAACCCAAGCAAATTACAAAACGTTAATATAAAAACCTTTGTTCTCAGAATGTGAGTGATGACAATAGAATGGAAGAACTTCCTTGTTGAAAATACGAGTCTCTGGTCTTCAACAGGGACAAATGCAAGATACTTCACTTCGGCAGAAAAAAATGGAATGCAAATATAAAGAATGGGGGACGCCTGGCTAGACAGCAGCACATGTGAAAAAGATCTTGGAGTCCTTGTGGACAACAAGTTAAACATGAGCCAGCAATGTGATGCGGCTGCTAAGAAAGCCAACGGGATTTTGGCCTGCATCAATAGGGGAATAGCGTCTAGATCCAGGGAAGTCATGCTCCCTCTCTACTCTGCCTTGGTCAGGCCACACCTGGAATACTGTGTCCAATTCTGGGCACCGCAGTTGAAGGGAGATGTTGACAAGCTGGAAAGTGTCCAGAGGAGGGCAACTAAAATGATCAAAGGTCTGGAGAACAAGCCCTATGAGGAGAGCCTTAAAGAACTGGGCATGTTTAGCCTGCAGAAGAGAAGGCTAAGAGGAGACATGATAGCCATGTACAAATATGTGAGGGGAAGTCATAGGGAGGAGGGAGCAAGCTTGTTTTCTGCTGCCCTGCAGACTAGGACGCGGAACAATGGCTTCAAACTACAGGAAAGGAGATTCCACCTGAACATCAGGAAGAACTTGGACTAAATGGCCCATGAGGTCTCTTCCAACTCTACTATTCTATGATTCTATGATTCTATACGTTCAGCGAAAGACAAGAGGGATCTTCTCATCTCTGCAGGAGTCTACTGTATACCATGTAGCTGTGGACAAGTCTATATAGGGACCACCAAATGCAGCCTTGGCCAGACATGAATCAACTAACATGGAAGGGACTACAGACTAACTCAGCCAAAGAAGTCAGCCATAACAGAGCACTTGATGAACCAACCTGGACACAACGTATTATTGGAGAACACAGAAATGCTGGACCATTCTAATAACTATCATGTCAGACTACACAGGGAAGTGTCATTGAAGCTCACAAGCATGTGGACAATTTCAACAGAAAGGAGGAAACCATGAAAATGAACAAAATTTGGCTACCAGTATTAAAAAACTCTAAAATCAGAACACTTCATAAAAAATAACACTCTGAAAACAGAGGAATTCCAGACATGACTCAATCAGGGCCAACTAACACCTCAGAACAAAGGATTCCTCCAGGCAGGAAGAAGCCAGGTCTTGAAGCTGGCAAGGCCATTAATGCTAATCAAGGTGATTAACGACAACATTCACACTGGCCTCCAAACCAATGCTGTTTCCTTTTAAGGGACTCAAATTTTCAGTGCAATACTACACTGTTTGTATTTATTTGAGAAGCTCCAGAGTACATTTAGTAGACCATTAGGATGATTTAGGAAAAATATGTGCCACGTCAAAAAGTATAAGCAGCACCATTCTAATCCTGTCTCTGATTCACACAGGATGTTTTTACATATGACTATTTCCTCCATTCACTGTACTTTTGTGAATACTCCCATTTATTTGCAAGCCAAATACAGAAGCCCATGTTACCAAAGAACTTCACAGCAGAATCCAGCCTTCCCAACTTAAAAAAACCCCTAAACTTCACTGGAAAAATAGAGTTAGTGAACTGAAAGACTAGTATTAATTCTCAGCTATTAAGAATAGTGTATTAAAGTCCAGCTGTGTCTTACCAACAGAGCAAATTCTGTGCACCAAGTAAAATTGCTTTACATTCAATATGAATTATACTTAGGTGGGTGCAAAATTAAGTGAACTCTGGGATGCATAGTTAATCCACAAGAATAATTAAAATCAGGCATCTTAGGTAGATATCGAAGACGAACTTTGGAAGGCCCTACACTATAGAGGAAGTCTGACACTTTTGTCTTCCCCACATGACTATGTGGAAACATAATGCCATGATCATGAGACATCTCTGAGAAATAAAAAATAATAGTTCTTTGTTTTCATCAGTACAAAAAGGGCTGAAAAACTTCACAGACGTGAGGTTTCAAAAATAAACTACCAGATAGTCTGCAATTAAAAAAAGATCAGGAGCACAATTCTAGACCCTGGAGCTTTCATCCTACCAAAATTTCATCAATGTGAGAAAACTGAAACTAACCACACACATATCCTATGTTTCCCAGGTTGAGAACCACTACCCTAAACAGTTCTGGCCCAACTTATCTGTCTGAAGATATGCTGGGGAAGCCCTGCTCTCGATCCCACCCCCTTCGCAAGTGCGATTGGTGGGGACGAGAGACAGGCCCTTCTCAGTGGTGGCCTCTTGGTTATGGGACTCCCTCCCCAGTGACATCAGATTGGCCCTCTCCCTCCTGGACTTCAGGAAAAAGTTAAAAACTTGGCTTTGAGCACAGACTTTTGGGGATTAGTGTAATATGAAATCTAACTTGAATGTAGCAGCACAAGTAATGATCGTGGAAGTAGGCACTTTGTTTTTAATCTGTTTAATCTTTATTGTATTTATACATTTTAACCATTTATTGCTAGAGTTGTTGTATTTGTTTATTTGTATATGATGCAACACTGAATTTTGCCAATAAGTGTTAGCTGCTGAGTCACGTTCGGGGTGAGAAGAACACAGTATAAATATAGTAAGTAAGTAAGAAAGTAAAACGGCTGGAGTTACACTTTAAAATGTACCTCTTCTGACTTACAAACAAATTCAACTTAAGGACAAACTACAGAACCTATCTTGTTCATAACTTGGGGACTACCTGTAGTTTGTTGAGGCACCAACACTTGGCAGAGAAGTCTAAAGACTTTGTAAAGCTACATCTCCTATTATTCTATAGCATTGAGCCATGGCAACTAAAGTGGTGTCAAACTGAATTAAATCCACAGTGTAGATGCACTCCAAGAAATCCCTCACAGAATAGTCATAAATCACCAGGCAACTTGAAATCACATCTCGCTGTCATCATGGGTTCTGCTTTTGGATAGTGAATACTAACATTAATATCCCTGGAAAGAAATTTATTTGACTGACATAATACTTCACAAATGCATCTGTCAGATTTATCTACATCAACAATCGGTGCTCAGATTGTAATAAAAAGGCACAACTAAACAACAGAAAATTGTTCTGAAAATACTTACTTCTGATGAGATCACCACCAGTGCAATTTCCCAAAACAGGCTGGTCTTGTGTATTGGCTTGTACGCTTTGCTTATTTGAAGGCTCTGTTATGTCTCGCTCTCCTGCAGCTGTTCTGTCACCATCACAATGTTCTAAAGAACAACAAAGATTAACAATAAAAACATTTACACTAGGGGTAGAAAATATATTAAGGGGCAGCTGTCTTGGCTATACAGAAAAATACAACAAAATCCCAAATCCACATGCAGTGATACTATTATTGGCCCAACTCCAATGCATTAAAATATATTACGCAAGCTTTCAAAGAAGCCAGCAAAGCTTCAAAATCTTGCGTAACATATTTTATGCTTTGGATTTGATTCAATAAAGATTCACCCTTTTGTTTCCAAAGTATTTTATCGCTGGAAATTTCCCACAATTGTTTTGATTGCAGTTCCCACACATGGTTAAAGCTACAAGAAATATTAGCCAAGAGATTTTTTATTCACAAAAATAACCCTAACAACAATTTTTAGATTGTTAGAAAATATTGTACAAGATTAAGAAAATGCTTTTCTTTTCCATCTTCTTTCTATATTGAGTTATACATCTAAGACAGTGATTCTCAACCTGTGGGTCCCCAGATGTTTTGGCCTTCAACACCCAGAAAACCTAACAGCTGGCAAACTGGCTGGGATTTCTGGGAGTTGTGGGCCAAAACACCTGGGGACCCACAGGTTGAAAACCACTGGTCTAAGAGAACACTTTTGGCCTGCAACAAAAATATTTCCAACTTTCTCATGCTTCCGAATCTCAGTACACTCCTTTGAAATATGTTGTTGAAGCCAAAATGATTGCGTATCACTATACCCATCATTTAGATATCTCGATTTCAAGCTTCTTCTACATAGCAACTTCATGTAGATTCTAGACCATAATGCAGAAACCAGCAACCATGTCGGTCAAAGTGCTGCATTCCCTTGGCTATTCATTATAGCAGCTATACGCAGTGGTATCCAATGGGTTTGGTTCCAAGAACTCCCCCATGAATACCAAAATCTATGGCTATTCAAGAACCATGATATACAATGACATTGTGAAAGGGTCCCTTCAATAAAATGGTAAAATCAAATTTTTCTTTGAGCATACACGCATACACACACACCATGAATTATGGAATCTGTGGATGCAGAATCTGTAGATACAGAAAGCCAATTGTGTAGCCTCCAATATAGAATTCTCTATACCACTGCTTCTTAAATTGTAGGCCTGACCCCAAATGGGATCCCTTTATCTCCATGATGGGGTCATGAAAAGTTTGACAACAATAAAAGGTTTCTGAATGCCATCCATTTACACAAACTTGAAACAAGCAAAATTGTATTTATATGTTAACCTCATCCAGCAAAGTTCTTCTTGCATGAGTAAACACACGTCAAGACTCTCAGTCACACAGTAATAAGGCTTGAAGAAAAACTCACCACTGGAGCTTATCCCAAATTGTATGGCCAAGTGGTGGTGAAATAATTTTTGCAGAAACGTAAGGACACATGAACTATTACTACTAACCTCCTCAATGCAATCCAATCTAATTCTTTGTGCAATTAGTGGTTGCCATGGAAGTATTTTCTGAAGCCTACTCGTATAGGAATAGGTTAGAGCAGTGGTTCCCAACATTTGATTCTCCAAGTGTTTTGGACTTCGGCTCCCAGAAATCCCAGCCAGCTTACCAGCTGTTAAGAATTGTGGGAGCTGAAGTCCAAAACATCTTTGGAGGACCAAAGGTTGGGAACCACTGCTCTAACCTATTCCTATACACTGAGTAGGCTTCAGAAAATACTTCCATGGCAACCAATACTTGCATGAAGTATCAGATCGGATTTCATTGGGGAGGTTGGTAGTAATCGTTACCCCAGGTCGTATTTGACCAATGGGACAGATATTCCTTATGTCCACTATAAAATTTCATCCAATTCTGTTATCTTTTAAAAAATGAAAGCTAGGGTTATGTACACTTTCCACTAAAAAATATGCCTTTCAGATTAAATTATAATTAATTTGTAAAATGAATTGTCCCACCGTCTTACTAAAGAGGAACAAGACAGAATATTTCCATTTAAGCATTGAAACATTTAAGTAACAAAAGTTTGCTGTCATATTTATATAATTAAATTTACAAGTGTTTCTCATGAACATGTTTCTCCTTAATTACACATACTTGAATTGACAACTTTATAAATAGTGACCTTTTTTTCGTGTCAGGAGCGACCGGAGTTGCTTCTGGAGTGAGAGAATTGGCCGTCTGCAAGGACGCTGCCCAGGGGACGCCCGGATGTTTTTGATGTTTTACCATCCTTGTGGGAGGCTTCTCTCATGTCCCCGTATGGAGCTGGAGCTGATAGAGGGAGCTCATCCGCACTCTCCCCGGGTGGGATTTGAACCTGGCAGCTTTCAGGTCAGCAACCCAACCTTCAAGTCACAAGGCTTTTATCCCCTAGGCCACCGGAGGCTCCAATAGTGACCATGACTTTTGGAGATATGTAACTACAGAAACATAGACTACCAAGTCTAAAGTAGGCAAACCTAACTAAAGAGAAAGTATTACCAGCATTTGCATAAATATCCAGATTTAGGAAGGCTGTTCCAGATACTTTAGCTGCCGAATCCTTAAACACGTGGGTCCAATTCATGTAAACCATGTGTGTGTGTGTGTATGTGTGGAAGAGCCATGAATGGCACCCGAGAATTTTTGGACAGTTCAAAAGCAGCTGTTCAAACTTTTTTTTTAACCACACAACTGCTTGCTTTTCTGGCTCCAGTGGAAAATTTTGACTCTGTCCCACTTGCTCATGTTGCTTCACTAGGCTACAGGTCCTAAAAGTAGCCTAAAGTATCCAAGACTAAAAAGGTAGACTAAATAGACCAAGATGGCTTAAGCCAAAGTCACGTGGAGCTATAGTGTTTGTGCTCATTTCAGAGGAAAAGATGTATATCTCTTTGACAGATAACTGACATGAAGAGAGAACTGTGCTTTGGCACTTTTATCACTGAAGATCTTCCAGAAATTTTGCAATTTCTTAGTTGACACTAATAAAATCACAACTGTGTTAGAATCAAGATGAGCAGTTTAACATCAGACAATTGCACAACAGAACTGCCAGAAAGTATTAGTCACTGCTCCAAACAGTAATATTTAAATTTTAGTAACTTGCTCAACAGCAGGCCATGCAAATAAGTAAAAAAATTGATTAGTCATATCATGAAACCAAACAACTTTACCAGAAGGGTATGATACAGAATGCTGGAAAATGACATTTGTGAAACTCTGGTGTTTACTAAACAGTAAGTTTACATCTTACTGATTACTAAAAACTAAGCCAAAATTGAAGTCCTCGATTCAGAAAAAAAAAACACTGTCCAAAACGTATCTGTTATTTTTCTTAAAAAATCTATGTATTACTGAAAATCAAGGTTCCATATCGCATTTCCTCTCTTATTCCATCGAATTACATCATACCACCAAAAAACTACTTTATTGAGTTCTAAGTTCCTTAAAAAAATAGTCATGAAAACTTAATAAAAAAAAACAAGAGAAAAAATTACTAGCTTACCATACCTTCCAGAGTCCTTTCAGTTCACACCAGATTAGAGATCCTAAACAAGGAATTGGAGTATTCAAAGGGCCACAAATGTAACACATTAGCATTATGGGCTGAATTGTGGGAATATACTGATAGTGTTAAGAAGCCAAAATACTAACTTAAAAGAAAACCTAAACCTCAATTGCATCACAGTAATAGTTCTAGTTTTCTAAAAAAAGCCAAACTGGACAGAAAATCAATATAAACTATTCTGAATAGACAGGAGTCACTACAGAATAATTCCATATTGGAAATTTTAGAATGAAGTACAATGGACAGGCTGAATCCTACTAAAATGGAGCCCCTAGAAATGTTTTGCCTGCACCCTGGAGATACACTTATTATTGGGTATGGACATCATTGAACACACCCCTTGCATGAACAGTTTCATAATCTGGGAATACTATAATATCCATGTTTTTATCTAAGGCACATGTCAAACTCAAGTTCCATGGGTTGAATCCAGCCCGCCATGACATTTTATGTGGCCCTCCAGGTGTTGGACTACAACTCTTGTATTCCTCATCATTAGACATCATGACTAGAGCTGATGGGATTGTGATACCGTAACAGCTGAAAGGATGCAGTTTGTTTGTTTAGTCATGATAGAAGGGTTGATTAAGATTCAAGGTTAGTGGATATAATGATCAACTTTAAAATGTCATTTAAACTTTCCCCAATCTCAGAGTCACAAGAGCTGTTGGGTTGCAGTTCCCATTATCCTCAGTCCACATGCCGGGCAATCAAGTGATAAGAGTTATCATTCAGTTTGAGGATCCAAACTGGGTAAAAACTAAAAAGCATTAACTACTATGTAAAACAATTATAGTTGCCCCTCTGTAACCATGGATTTTGGCCCTTTGAAGGCAACCATAAGGCTGATGCGGCCCTTGATGAAAATAAGTAGGACACCCCTTATCTAGGGGCTCCCATAACCAGAGAAGCTCAGAAAGGCTGTTTTCCGGGCTTCATATGCTTTCTTTTTTAATTGTAATTTTTTGTACTTGTTTGCTTTAATCCCTTGTGCTCCAAATGCTCGGATATAACACAATTTATGCATTCAATAAATAAACAAATAAACCTGAACACTAACCCAAGCGATGACTCAGCTCACCCTGACTCTCTTTGGAAAACAGCCCAGCATCCTTTCCCACACAATCCGTCCACTTAGGCATATGACGAGATGTCATGCCTGAGACAAAACATTGCACATGTCAATTGCTACCGTGAGCTTTCTTGTGCAAAGGTAACACAATGACTGACTTGGTCTGAAGGATTAAAGCCCAATATAGAATGGCCTTCAATTGGCAAAGCTGAATGTTATTACCCTATCTATTCAACTTCTACACTGATATAAGTAAATCAGAATTAAACCCAGAGGAAGGAGACTTGAACATTGGAGGAAGGAGCATCAACAACCTAGGGACCCTTCTACACTGCTATATAAAATCCAGATTATTTACTTTGAACTGGATTATATGGCAGTGTAGACTCAAATAATCCAGTTCAAATCAGATTATATGGATTATCTACTTTGATAATCTGGATTATATATATTATTTTTCATGTCAGGAGCAACTTGAGAAGCTGCAAGTCGCTTCTGGAGTGAGAGAATTGGCCGTCTGCAAGGACGTTGCCAAGGGGATGCCTGGATGTTTTGATGTTTTTACCATCCTTGTAGGAGGCTTCTCTCATGTCCCCGCATGGAGCTGGAGCTGATAGAGGGAGCTCATCCACGCTCTCCCCGGGTTGGATTTGAAACTGGCAGCCTTCAGTTCAGCAACCCAACCTTCAAGTCACAAGGCTTTATCCACTAAGCCACCGGGGGCTCCTATCTGGATTATATGGCTATGTAGATGCATCAGAAAGGATATTCCAGTCAAGATATCAAAAGAAACCTAGGGATAAATATACTCTGTAGAATTAATGCAGTTTGACAATACTTTAATTATCCTGGATCAATGCTATGGCATCCTGGGAGTTGTAATTTGGTGAGGAACCAACATTATTTGGCAGAGAAAGCTAAAGACCTTATAAATCTACAACTCCCAGGATTTCACAGCATTGAGCCATGACAGTTAAAGTGGTGTCAAAGTGCATTCATTCTACAATACAGATGCATCCTTAGAACCTATTCAGAAATTAATATACCTGTATCTATCCCTTATTGCTGATTGAGGCAATTATTTGCTTCCTGGACACCAGAATGAAATAAATACACAAGAGAAAAATTGCTTTAAAAGGTAAATCAAATGAGCTTTGCGTTGATCCATTGCCTATTGGTGCATACGTAAACAGCTCTTGCTCAAAGAAAAGACAGATATATTTTTTCCAATTCTGATAGTGATTAGTTTTGGTCAACCAATATTCTCGATATAAAGAACCAGCATTTTGTAGTGGTTTGAAGAGTTGGATGATGACTCCGGAGACCAAATTTCAATTCCCCATTTGGTCATGGAAATCTAATGAGTGACAATAGACAAGTTACACACTTTCAGCCAGAAAACTCTGCCATAGGGTCACTTTAGAGTTGCCTTAAGTCAGACACAACTTGAAGGCAAACAATAACAACAACAACAACTACTACTACTACTTTGGTCTTTATGGCATATATCCACTCACGCGATGTATAGGCTTTTGTGTGTGATGAGAACATCATACAATGTTGCTTAGATAATTAAAAGAATGCCATGAATAGGAATTGAGTTTTGTCCCAAATTCACCAACAGGTCAGCGGTTCGAATCTGTGGAGAGCGGGTGAGCTCCCTCTGTCAGCTCCAGCTCCCCATGCCAAGACATGAGAGAAGCCTCCCACAAGAATGGTAAAACATAAAATATCCGATGTCCCCTGGACGCCGTGTCCTTGCAGGCGGCCAATTCTCTCACACCAGAAACGACTTGTAGTTTCTCAAGTCACTCCTGACATGGGGGAAAAAAACCCAGCAAACTATGAGCAACTATTTATGGTTGCCATTCCCCGATGACAGGAAGCAAAGGATGAACAATGTAGCTGCCTGGCATTCTTCTGGATCCATTTGTGGGATAATTTGTCAGTGAATTGCTCAAGTTATTATTGTAAGCATTTTTATAATACCCTTCAATTATATCCCCCAAGCAGTTTACCAAAAAAGAACAAAACAACAAGAAGAATGCAATGAGCTAAAGGCCATGAAATCCTAAAAACAGGCAGACTTGGGAAAATGAATAGTCCTTCTCTGATGTTAAAAAAGGCAAGAAGCAGGCAAAGCATTCTGGGAAGCACTATCCATGATGCCATCACTAAGAAAATGACACAATACCATTTGGTCACATGTAGAATACTTTTTACTACAAGTAGTTTCCATCTCCATGGGTTTTCAGTAAACCAGTACACATAAGCTTTCTTTTCAAGTCAGGAGTGACTTGAGAAGCTACAAGTTACTTCTGGTGTGAGAGAATTGGCCGTCTGCAAGGACGTTGCCCAGGGGACACCCAGAAGTTTTGATGTTTTTACCATCATTGTATGAGGCTTCTCTCATGTCCCTGCATGGAGCTGGAGCTGATAGAGTGAACTCATTTGCGTTCTCCCTGGGTTGGATTCAAACCGGCCACCTTCAGGTCAACAACCCAACCTTCAAGTCATCAGTCCTGCCGGCACAAGGGTTTAACCCACTGCACCACCAAGGACTCCCATAAACTGAAAGGAAACCACAAAGCTGGTCCAGTCCATGAAAAACTAGTTTGATTCTTCTAGGGCCCCTTCCACACAGCTGAATAAAATCCCCCATTATCTGCTTTGAACTGGAATATTTATTTATTTATTTACAGTATTTATATTCTGCCCTTCTCACCCTGAAGGGGACTCAAGGCGGATCACATTATATACATACATATAGGGCAAACATTCAATGCCCATATACACATAGAACCGAGACAGAGACAGACACAGAGGCAATTTAACCTTCTCCTGAGGGGATGTTCGATTCTGGCTACGGGGGGAGCAGCTGCTTCATCATCCACTGTGATGGCACTTCCTCATTCCAACGTCGTAAATTAGTTAAATTTGCCTCCCAACTTTATAAGTGGTACCTTATTTCCTACCTGATAGATGCAACTATCTTTCAGCTTGCTAGGTCAGCAACGAGCAGGGGCTATTTTTTTTATTGACGATGCTCACCCTGCCACGGGCTGGCATCGAACTCATGACCTCATGGTCAGAGTGATTTATTGCAGCAGGCTGCTCACCAGCCTGCGCCACAGCCCAGCCCCATATGGCAGTATGGACTCAGATAACCCAGTTCAAAGCAGATATTGTGGGATTTTCTGCCTTGATATTCTGGGATATAGGGCTATGTGGAAGGACCCTAAGATAATAGTAAAACTAAAGAAGAGTTGAACTGAATCACTTCATCCCTAAAGCCCTCTATGCGCACTCAAAACCATCCCAGGGAAAAGGAAGGCTGAGAAAACTGTCAGAGCAGATTTTGGGATTGGAGAAAAACAAGAAAGTTCCCTTACCAGGGGCCCACTGTATTGGATTTTGGACTTTGAACACCAAGAGGAAAACTGCCAAGAGAGAAGCACGAAAAGACAATGCAATAAAACCCTTTCCTAGCAGGAAAACATAAAAATAATGTAGAACACAAGTTGATGAAACATAAATCAATATAAATCTAAACAGGGCACAAGCAAATATTTCCCAAAAGGGCCAGACTGTCACCTGATATCGGAAAGAACAGTTGTCAAGATCCAGCACACCTCACAATGAAAGCTCTGGGCCCTTCCACACAGCCATACAATCCAGAATATCAAAGCAGATAATCCACAATATCTGTTTGAACTGGATTATCTGAGTCTAGACTACAATATAATCCAGTTCAATGTGGATTTTATACAGCTGTGTGGAAGGGGCTGGAATTACACAAAATGCCCTGCATGCATAGGAAAAGGCAATTTTAAGGGTACCAACTCACAGTACCTTAGGCCTTGAGTGTTTTTTTAAAAAAGAATTTTAGGTGTAGCCTGGAATGTAGCAAAACCAGACTAGCATGATCAAATGACCAAATCTGGACACATGAGGGTGCAGGGATGTGGTTTCCCAGATATAAGATTGCAATTTTCACTGAGCTGCAACGTAGAATGTTGGAAGCCGCAATCCAAGAATGTCTGGAGAACCATGCATTCTTCATACCAAACTAGGGCATGCATAACTGCAATAAGTTCCAAATTTGGTAGAAAAAGATAAAGCTGATAAGAGTACTTAGGGAGTAAAAATAAACATCACATTAACAGTGCACCTTGCAACAAAATCGAGATTTTAAAAACCTGTAACTCCTGGCCTAGGAGCCCACAATAGTAAGTGAAGGGATTTTTGCCCTTCTTCCACAGGCATTCTACTGACAATAAGTCCCTATTTCCTCATGCTGACCTCAGGGAGCTTGCCAATGGGAAGTTTTCCCCATGACATATTTCAATGTGTTGTGGTCTGGATGCAACTCTAAACTCTGCAACTTAATATCATTTTGTTTCACATACAAATACACAAATACAGTAGAGTCCTGATTATCCAGCCTTTGCTCATTCAATATTCTGTATTATCTGACGCAGTTTGTCTCCCGCCCGGATCCTCAGCTGTTTATCTAGGCAGCAATACACAGTGGGCTTCTCTACATGCTGGGTGCTCGCTGGGAGGGCCGAGACCCGAGGCACAGAATCCAGCCTGCACCAGTTGTGTCTCGTGTTTCCCAGCGGATGCCCAGCATGCAGAGAGGCCCACTGCGCATTGCTGCCTAGAAAAACAAACATTTCCTTAATCCCTCCTTATTATCCAACATTTTTGCTTATACAACGTTCTGCTGCCCCATTTATGTGGCATAAGCGAAACTCCACTGTACACACACATACTGATATAGCTGTACACTTGGCTGTTGACATTAACAGAAGGCTAGTCATTTGTTACTGCCTCATGTGTTTGTATTCAGAGAAAGAGGGAAGCCAGATGCCATGCTGGAGCCATTTTGCTACTGTTCTGGTGTGAACCTTGAAATTATTTCCGATTTACAGCAACCCTAAGACAAACCTATTATAGAGTTTTCTGTATGTGACCTATGTGGAATTGAATCCCGGTCTTCACAATCATAATCCAATGTACAAACCACTACATCATGCTTTCTCGGGCCTACAATCCTATATACATTTTTCTCGGAAAGCTCATGTGCCTTCAGAGCATTTCTGATTTATGATGGTCCTAAATCAAACCTATCACAAGGTTTCCTTGGTAAGATTTATTCAGAAGAGGTTTCACTTTGCCTTCCTTTGAGGGTGAGAGAGAACAATACCCAGAGGGTTTCCATGACCAAGTGGGGATTCAAATTCTCCGAAGTCGTAGTTTGACACTGAAATCACTACACCATGCTTGTTCCTCTCAATGAGACTTACAGCCAACTAGATGCGCATAACTGCAGACTCATACTTAAAGCTACAAGCTTCCGCATTCTTACACCGATCAAAGTCACAATGTAACTCTTGAGTACAAGTAAACATCCTGTGAATTGTAAGCATGCTTTCAGACTGATCTTTCATTGATTTTCTTTATATGCTCTTTAAAGGACTGAAGAATCAGAAAAAAGCTCCACAGTAACCTAGGCTTATATGTTGTAGAATTAATGCAGTTTGATGCCACTTGAACTGCAATGGCTCAATGCTATGGCATCCTGGGATTTGTAACTTGGAGAGGCACCAGCACTCTTTAGTAGACAAGCAGAAGACTTTGGAAAACTGCAAGTTTCATGATTTTGTATCACTGAGTTGTGGGAATTAAAGTACAGTAGAGTCTCACTTATCCAAGCTAAACGGGCCGGCAGAAGCTTGGATAAGCGAATATCTTGGATAATAAGGAGGGATTAAGGAAAAGCCTATTAAACATCAAATTAGGTTATGATTTTACAAATTAAGTACCAAAACATCATGTTTTACAACCAATTTTGACAGAAAAAGCAGTTCAATACGCAGTAATGTTATGTTGTAATTACTGTATTTACAAATTTAGCACCAAAATATCACGATATATTGAAAACATTGACTACAAAAATGGCTTGGATAATCCAGAAACTTGGATAAGTGAGGCTTGGATAAGTGAGACTCTACTGTAGTGTCAAACTGCATGGCTAAGAAAACCCTGTGGAAGTCATGGGATTGCCATAAGCCTACAGGCAACCTGGGCTCTTCTACTCTGCCATAAAATCTGCATTATCTGCTTTGAACTGGAGTATGAGTCTACACTTGCCATATGATTCAGTTGAAAGCAGATAATCTAGATTTTTATGCTAGTGTAGAAGAAGCATTGGGGCCCTTCCACACAGCCCTATATCCCAGAATATCAAGGCAGACAATCTCACATTATCTGAGTGTGGACTCAGATAACCCAGTTCAAAGCAGATATTGTGGGATTTTCTGCCTTGATGTTCTGGGATTTAAGGCTGTGTGGATGGGCCCCTGGAAGGCACTCACACACATAACGTAAAAAACAGGTGTGCTGTTTTGTTTACAAATGTTACCTCTGAACTCCGGAGCAGTTGCCTGTGTGAACAGACATTTTTAGAGACTAGGGCTGACATTTACTTCTTACTTGTTTCAGGTGAATTACACTATGTAACAAAATTTGAAAAAAATATCTGTTCCCGGTTTGAAAGTGTTTAATCGTGCTATACTTACTTTGAAAGTAGTTGTTATACTCCAGAAACTTCATTTTTGTGGCTGCCACAAACTATGTTGATATCCATTGAAAAAAACTATCGCAAAATGTGCTATAGGATGTCCCACAAAAACACAAGTTTTTTCAGTTTAATAAACTTTTTTCCATGTTTTTATGATAGAACCAATTAGGAAATGACATTTATAACCCAGGAATAAAAATCGTGTTACATAGAATCATAGAGTTGAAAGAGACCACATGGGCCATCTAGTCCAACTCTCTGTCATGCAGGAAAAGCACAATCAAAGTATTCCTGACAGATGGCTATCCAGCCTCTGTTTAAAAGCACACTCCAGGGCATAGAGTTCCACTTTTGAACGGTCAGGAAGTGTAATAGTGTCACAGATTTACAAGAGCAACTTTAAATTAAGTTTGCAAATTGGTGCTTCTGATGAAAACATATCACAGAATTACTTGGAGAAAAAAAATCGTGTTACATAGGCCCCATCCATACAGCTGAATAAAATCCCAAATGTTCTGCTTTGAACTGGAATATATGGCAGTGTGGACTCAGACAACCAATTTCAAAGCAAATATTGTGGGATTTTCTGCCTTGATATTCTGGGTTATATGACTCTGTGGAAGGTCCTATGGGCCCCTTCTACACTGGCCTATATCCCAGAATCTGATCCCAGATTACTTATTTATTTATTTATTTATTTATTTACAGTATTTCTATTCCGCCCTTCTCACCCCGAAGGGGACTCAGGGCGGATCACAATGTACATATACTGTACATGGCAAACATTCGATGCCATTAGAGAGGCAAATTATCTGCTTTGATCTGGATTATATGAGGCCCCTTCCACACAGCTGTATAAAATCAACACTGGATTATATGGCAGTGTGGACTAAGATAATCCAATTCAAAGCAGATACTGTGGGATTATCTGCCTTGATATTCCGGGTTATATGGCTGGGTGAAAAGTCCCTTGATAGAGTCTGCATCTACACTGCCAGATAATCTGGGATAAGCAGATAATCTGGAATCGTATCCTGGGATATAGGGCAGTGTAGAAGGGGCCATAGTGTAACAGAATCAAAGGGTTGGAAGAGACCGCAGGCCCTTCCACACTGTCATATAACCCAGAATATTGAGGCAGATTTTTTTTCATGTTAGGAGCGACTTGAGAAACTGCAAGTCGCTTCTGGTGTGAGAGAATTGGCCGTCTGCAAGGACGTTGCCCATATTTAATGTTTTACCATCCTTGTGGGAGGCTTCTCTCATGTCCCCTCATGGGGAGCTAGAGCTGACAGAGGGGAGCTCAGTCAGCTCCCTGGATTCGAACCACCAACCTTTCTGTCAGCTGTCCTGCCAGCACAAAGGTTTAACCCATTGCACCACCAGGGGCCCCATCAAGGGAGATAATCTACATTAGAGTCTCGCTTATCCAACCTTCACTTCTCCAACGTTCTGTATTATCCAACGCAGTCCGCCTACAACCCGGATCCACAGCTGTTTCTCTAGGCAGCAAGGACTAAACTTTTTAAGGATTTAACCTCCAACTATGTTGTTACTTTAAGTTCATTTTATGCAGTTCTATCTTTATTTGTAGTCAATTTTTAAGTAGTCAATCTTTTTGTAAGATATAAGTAAAGGTTTGCCACTGACGTTAAGTCCAATCGTGACCGACTCTGGGGGTTGGTGCTCATCTCCATTTCTAAGCCGAAGTGTCTACGGTGTTGTCCGTAGACACTTCCAAGGTCATGTGTCCGGCATGACTGCATGGAGCGCCGTTACCTTCCCGCCGGAGCAGTACCTATTGATCTACTCACATTTGCATGTTTTCGAACTGCTAGGTTGGCAGAAGCTGGAGCAACAGTGGGCGCTCACTCAACTCCCGGAATCTGAACCTGGGACCTTTCGGTCTGCAAGTTCAGCAGCTCAGTGCTTTAACACACTTTGCCACCGGGGCTTCTTACATATTGTATATACATATAATATTAATAATATTAATATGTATATTGTATATACATATAATATTAGTAATATTATATTGTAATATGATATAATACTAATACAATATAATAATACAATAAAATAATATTAATTATGTATTATATTTTACATGTAATATTACTAATAATATTACAATATATTGATATAGTACAATATAGTAATTTATTACCAGTATTGTACTATGCTAATAATATACTGTAGGGGAGCCCTGGTGGCGAAGTGTGTTAAAGCACTGAGCTGCTGAACTCGCAGATTGAACGGTTCCAGGTTCAAATCCTGGGAGTGGAGTGAGCGCCCGCTGTTAGCTCCAGCTTCTGCCAGCCTAGCAGTTCGAAAACATGCAGATGTGAGTAGATCAATAGGTACCACTCTGGCGGGAAGGTAACGGCGTTCCATGCAGTCATGCCGGCCACATGACCTTGGAGGTGTCTACGGACAATGCCGGCTCTTCAGCTTAGAAATGGAGATGAACGCTAACCCCCAGAGTCAGATATGACTTGACTTAACGTCAGGGGAAACCTTTACCTTAATAATACAGTAGAGTCTCACTTATCCAACATAAACGGGCCAGCAGAACATTGGATAAGCGAATATGTTGGATAATACGGAAGGATTAAGGAAACGCCTATTAAACATCAAATTAGGTTATGATTTTACAAATTAAACACCAAAACATCATGTTATACAACAAATTTGACAGAAAAAGTAGTTCAATACACAGTAATGCTATGTAGTAATTACAATAGTCTCTCGCTTATCCAACGTAAACCGGCTGGCAGAACGTTGGATAAGCGAATAGGTTGGATAATAAGGAGAGATTAAGGAAAAGCCTATTAAACATCAAAGTAAGTTATGATTTTACAAAATAAGCACCAAAACATCATGTTATACAACACATTTGACAGAAAAAGTAGTTCAATACACAGTAATGCTATGTAGTAATTACTGTATTTACGAATTTAGCACCAAAATATCACGATGTATTGAAAACATTGACTACAAAAATGCGTTGGATAATCCAGAACGTTGGATAAGCGAGTGTTGGACGAGACTCTACTGTACTGTATTTACAAACTTAGCTCCAAAATATCACGATGTATTGAAAACATTGACTACAAAATGCATTGGATAATCCAGAACATTGGATAAGCGAGTGTTGGATGAGACTCTACTGTACTGTATTTTTAAACTTAGCTCCAAAATATCACGATGTATTGAAAACATTGACTACAAAATGCATTGGATAATCCAGAACATTGGATAAGCGAGTGTTGGATGAAACTGTACTGTACTGTATTTACAAACTTAGCTCCAAAATATCACGATGTATTGAAAACATTGACTACAAAATGCATTGGATAATCCAGAACATTGGATAAGCGAGTGTTGGATGAGACTCTACTGTACTGTATTTACAAACTTAGCTCCAAAATATCACGATGTACTGAAAACATTGACTACAAAATGCATTGGATAATCCAGGACATTGGATAAGCGAGTGTTGGATGAGACTCTACTGTACTGTATTTTTAAACTTAGCTCCAAAATATCACGATGTATTGAAAACATTGACTACAAAATACATTGGATAATCCAGAACATTGGATAAGTGAGTGTTGGATGAGACTCTACTGTACTGTATTTACAAACTTAGCTCCAAAATATCACGATGTACTGAAAACATTGACTACAAAATGCATTGGATAATCCAGAACATTGGATAAGTGAGTGTTGGATGAGACTCTACTGTACTGTATTTACAAACTTAGCTCCAAAATATCACGATGTACTGAAAACATTGACTACAAAATGCATTGGATAATCCAGAGCAGGGGTCCTCAAACCTTTTAAGCAGGGGGCCGGTCTACAATCCTTCAAACTGTGGAGGGGCCAAATTATCATTTGAAAAAGAAATACGAACAAATCCCTATGCACACTGCACATGTCTTATTTGTAGTGCAAAACAACAACAACAATGAAAGAACAATACAATATTTAAAAATGAAAACAATTTTAACCAACATAAACCTATCAGGCCAATGAGATAGTCAATTTAATTAGGATTGTTGTTGTTGTTGTTCTGTGCCTTCAAGTCAAGTGGGTGAGCCTAAGTCTAAAATTATTTATTTATTCATTTACTACATTTATATCCCGCCCTTCCCACCCCGAAGGGAACTCAGAGCAGCTGTATGTACATACAATATATTATATTATTAGCATAGCACGATATTAGCATTATATATTACTATATTGAACTATACCACTATACTGTAATATTATATGTAATATATAACATGTAATTAATATTATTATATGGTATTATTATTAGTATTACATTGTATAACATGATAATATTATCAATATATATATATACTAGTTGTGCCCAGCCACGCGTTGCTGTGGCGAAGTCTGGTGGTATGGGAAATAAAGTATTGAGGAATTGGTGGTAGTGAAGGTAAAGGGTCCCCTGGGCTGAGTGGGTTGCTAGGGGACCAAGTGAACAGAGCTTAGCCTTCTAACTGGCAGCAATTGGATAAAAACTATTATTCCTCTCCCTCTAATTAGGACTTTATTTTTCTTTTCTTTTTGTTGTATCAACCTAGAGGCATGGATGAGGGGTTGTGCTGTCAATTTTCGAGGTTGTGGGGTGTTTACTTTTGTTGTTTTGTCCGCTGCCGTGATGCCATCACTCTTTTATATATATAGATATATAAATATATATAAAATATATTATATTATTAAAACTAATATAAAAATATTATATTATAAATGAGGGCGGGGGCCAGGTAAATGACCTTGGAGGGCCGCATCCGGCCCCCGGGCCTTAGTTTGGGGACCCCTGATCCAGAGCATTGGATAAGCGAATGTTGGATGAGACTCTACTGTACTGTATTTATAAACTTAGCCCCAAAATATCACGATGTATTGAAAACATTGACTACAAAATGTGTTGGATAATCCAGAACGTTGGATAAGTGAGACTCTACTGTATATTGTACGTAAATTTAATTTGTAAGCAATTCTGAGTCCCCTTCGGGGTGAGAAGGGTGAGATATAAATAGTAAATAAATAATATAATCCAGTTCCAAACAGATACTGTTTATTTTATACAGCTTTGTGGAAGGGGCCCACAAAGGCCATCCAGTCCAACCACATTCTGCCAAGCAGGGACACAATCAAAGCACTCTTGGCAGATGGCCATCCAGCCTCTGCTTTAAAAAACTCCAGGTAGCTGGAGAAAAACAGAAAGTTTGAAGCTAGAGGGGACGTCTCCTTTTCCCCAAACTCCCCTGACAGTTTAACAAAGATCAAAAGCAAAGGCAAATGCAAACAAAGCAACCAAGCTGCCTTACAAGGTGAAAGAGGTCGCGCCGTATCGCTCCTCCTGCATTCCTCCGCCTCGCCGAGGAATTTGGAAGGCGCGTCAACAAAAGGTCCCCAAAACAAGCCTCAAAACGGGGAGGAGGGGAGAGGAAATGGAAGCGAGGCATCACCAAGAGGAAGAAAACACACACACCAAGCCCTGAAACAACTCTCAGAGGGGGAGGCCATCCTGTAAGGGGGCATTTCCCCTCCCCACTTCCTCCGCAGGCCCCCCAAAGCCCATCCTCCAGAGAGGAGGCTTCTTACCTGGAGGGCGCACGATCCACGAGGAGCCCTTGTCTTTTTCTGCGCCCAACTCTGGACCTTCTCCAGGCCCAGTGGGATGCGGGTTTCCCTCTTGGGACATCGGCCAGCCCTCTCCTCCCAGGAGTTAGGAGGACGCTTCCCAAACAGATCTGGAGGGAGAAAGCAACCGGGAAAGTTTCACGTGACTGTGAAACACACACACACACACACAAACACGTCAAAGTTGTTGGGAACTCCTGCGCCAATTGCAGGCAACAGCTTGTTTTCCTCGCCCTCTGATAAAAGGCCCCTTTTCTTGGAAAGTTTGGGTGTGTTATTAAAAAAATCCTCCTGTGTGCAAGAAGATAAACCCCTTGGCCTTTTAGGTGCAAAAGTTTAGGTTCAAGCCGTGCCTAAACTTCATCCAAGATGCGCATTTGGTTTCCTGGGATTTGTTTTTGGAGAGGGGAGATGCCTTTATTTTGAGCCTAGCCGCTTCCTCAATCTCTCCTCTTCCTTGAGGCAGACGCACAGAAAGACACATAAGCTCCCACCCCTTCTTTTCCTCCCAGGAAACTTCCCCCCCCCTCCAAAGGCCGGGACTCACTTCGATGGCGCTCCGAAAATGTGAGTCGATTGCGCGTCAAGCCGGTGGCCTCCAAGCGCGAAGTTTCTCCTCCTTCCTCAACCCCAGCATGGCTTGGCTCCTTGGGGCCTAACTCGCTTCGCCCCACGTGACTCTCCACGCACATTTGAAAATATAGAATTTATTTTTTTTCAAAAAAGTTAAGGGGTGTGTTTGACAGTGACACTGTGCTTTGCAAGGAGGAGCAGCAAGGAAGGCACTTCCAAGACAGTTTCCTCCTCCTTCTCCCTGCTGTGGCCACATGGAAAGACACTTGGGAGTGTTTGATTCTTCCTTTGCCTTGGACAGAAACCAATACAAAGGGGTTGCAGCCCCTCATCAGAGTCACACTCTCTCAGGGCCCCAGAATATCAGGGAGAAAATCCCACAATATCTGTTTTGAACTGGGCTAACTGAGTCCATACTGCCATATATTCCAGTTCAAAGCAGACAATGTGGGATTTTATTCAGCTGTGTAGAAGAAGCCTCAGGGAAAGGGCATAGGATCTCAATCTTCCTAATGCCGTGACCCCTTAACACCGTTCCTCATGTTGTAGTGACCCCCAACTATAAAATTATTTTCAGTGCGACTTCATAACTGTCATTTTACTCTTGTTATGAATCGTAATAGGAGCCTCCGGTGGCCTAGGGGATAAAAGCCTTGTGACTTGAAGATTGGGTTGCTGACCTGAAGGCTGGCAGGTTCGAATCCCACCCGGGGAGAGCGTGGATGAGCTCCCTCTATCAGCTCCAGCTCCATGCGGGGACATGAGAGAAGCCTCCCACAAGGATGGTAAAACATCAAAACACCCGGGCAATGTCCCCTGGACAACGTCCTTGCAGACGGCCAATTCTCTCACTCCAGAAGCAACTCCGGTTGCTCCTGACACGAAAAAAAAATGAATCGTAATATAAATATCTGATATGCAGGATGTATTTTAATTCACTGGACCAAATTTGGCACAAATACCCAATACGCCCAAATTTGAATACAGTAGAGTCACACTTATCCAACCTTCGCTTATCCAATGTTCTGGATTATCCAACACAGTTTTCCTTTTAGTAGTCAGTGTTTTTGTAGTCAATGTTTTCAATGTGTTGGTGCTAAATTAGTAAATACAGTAATTACAACATAACATTAGCATGTATTGAACTGCCTTTTCTGTCAATTTGTTGTGTAACATGATGTTTTGGTGTTTAATTTGTAAAATCGTAACGGAATTTGACATTTAATAGGCTTATCCTTAATCCCTCCTAATTATCCAACATTTTCGCTTACCCAGCGTTCTGACGGCCCGTTTATGTTGGATAAGTTGGCTAATTTACGACACCATAAAAAAAAATCATCCAGCCACCGTTGGAATGAGGAAGTGCTGTCATAGTGGATGATGAAGCAGCTGCTCCGCCTGTGGCCAGAATCAAGCATACCCTCAGGAAGCTGGAAGCTGGAGAAGGTTTAAATTGCCTTTACGACTGTCTCTGTCTCTGTTCTACGTTATATGGCATTGAATGTTTGCCTTATATGTGTACAATGTGATCCGCCCTGATTTCCCTTCGGGGCGAGAAGGGCGGAATATAAATACTGTAAATAAATAAATAAATAAATGATACTCTACTGTAATTGTGAAGTTTGGGGGGGGGGTTGATTTTGTCATTTGGGAGTTGTAGTTCCAGGGATTTATAGTTCACCTACCCTCAAAGAGCATTCAGAACTCCACCAACGATGGAATTGAACCAAACTTGGCACACAGAACTCCCACGACCAACAGGAAATACTTTTGGAAGGGTTTGGTGGGCATTGACCTTGAGTTTGGGAATTGTAATTCACCTACATCCAGAGAGCATTGTGGACTCAAACAATGGTGGATCTGGACCAAACTTAGCACGAATACTCAGTATGCCCAAATGCGAACATTGGTGGAATCTGGGGACCTTGACTTTTGGGTGTTATAGTTGCTGGGATTTATACTTCACCTACAATCAAAGGGCCCCTTAAACCCCACCAATGATAAAAATTGGGCCAAACTTCCCACACACAACTCCCATGACCAACAGAAAATACTGGTCTTTGGTGACCCCTCTGAACAGTAAGCTTGCCGCACATACCCAACATACCAAACTTTGAATACTGGTGGGGTTTTGAGGGGACTGACCTCCGAGGTTGGAAGTTATAGTTCACCCACATTGACAGGGCAATATGCACCCAACTGATGGATCTGGACCAAACTTGGCACAAATACCTAATATGACTTCAAATTAAATGATGGATGTAAACAGTTAATAATGGAGTAATCAAACCTTCCACTAGAACAATGATGGGCAACCTTTTGCACTTGGTGTGTCAAAATTCACCAAAAAACCTAGCATGACTTGGGTAGTGTGTCACTTGAGAAAGAAAAACCATAATTTCACAATATATATAGTTTAAATAACAAAAATATATAATTGTAATACATAACTGTATTTAATAAATCAAAAACTATTTACTACCATTATTTCCATGTACAACAATCTATGGTACTTTTTGCAGTTTCCACTCTGATTTCTCTCTATTGTAGTTTCAATGTAGTCATGAATAATGAATAATATAATAATAATATAATAGTAATAATATAATAATATACTACAATAATAATAGAATAATAATAGAATGAATATATATGTATGTATGTATGTATGTATGTATGTATGTAACGTGCATAATTCCCATGGAGTAAACAACAAAACCACTGGACCAAATCATACCAAATGTGGCCACAAAAGACTAGTCGTCCAATCAATCTGCATGTGGCAGCATGTCAGCAAAAATGGCTAGGCGTGTCAGTGCTGACACGCATGTCATAGGTTGGCCATCACTGCACTAGAATGTGGCTTGGATTGATGGTTACAAGGGGCTATTCAAGAGCTCTGCTATACATGTTGCCTGTGAGGATCCAGCCTCCTCCACCCTCTTTGGTGGGGCTACAAAGTTTGATCTGTTACAGCAGATCTTTTATAGGACAGACTTTTACTGATTCATTTTGGGGGTAATGCTGGCATCACCGTGCAGTATATTCTCCAATGGCATGTTAGGGGGAGTGGTCCGGGGTTCCCACTAGTCCTGTTATAAGTCACAACCCTCTTGTACTCCAGCTGCATCACTTTTGTTTTTCCCCTGCACTCCTTAGCTGTTCTAAAATTATTTCTTTTTCTCATCTCCATTGCAAGTCCCCAAAGAAAACTTATTCCTATGGATAACACGCAAAGCGTCTTACACCTTACTTTCCCCCATATAGATAACAGATCCCTGACCTCTGCTAACCGCCATGAAATTCCCTTACCTCCCTTTTTCCCCCACAATTGACTAGTAGTATTCATTACAGCTTGGTTTTGTTCTTCCAGGAATCTGAGAGAAGTATCTCCTATGTAATGTTTTCCTGCCTTTGTTCCTATACACCCAGAGGGCACTTAGTTAATGAGGAAAATGGTGTAATGTATTCTGGTTTGTTTCCTTCTTCTTCCTATGGATGAAGCAGCAGCTGCACCTCTAGAAAGGGAAAGAGATGTTTCTCCTTGGGGATCCAGCTCTTCTCAGCTCTCCATGGGCTATGATGTAGAGGTGGCAAAATTCCCAACAGTTGAGAAACCGCAAGCTAACAATCAAGGCTTACTGAAATCAGAAGGAAATAATTAACTGGATAACTGATTTGTACCAGGATGCAATATGATCTGTAGATAGGCATTACTTCATCTCTCATAGATCTAGGGAGTCACAGAACCAATCCACACTGCCATTATAATGCAGACTGAACTGTACATTATATAGTTAGATAATCCAAGTCAAGACACTTAAACCACATTATGAGTCTACACTGACCACATAACACAATTCTATCTGTATTGTAATGGCAGTGTTGATGAAGACCCAGTAGACAACAAGTAGAACATGATCAAACAATGTGCTCATTTCCAGGAGCTGGAAAATTCAATAGTATTTTGAGCTACATCAAAATGAGTATAGTGTCTAGGTCAAGGTCACGGTGCTTTCTCTATTCTCTGTTCACACCTCACGTGGAATAACCCTGAGTCCAATTTTGGGTACCACAATTCAAGAGAGATACTGACAAGCTGGAACATGTCTAGAGGAGGGCAAATAAAATGATCTTGAGACTATACCCTATGAGGAGCAGCTTGAAGAACTAGACATATTTAGTTTGTCCTCCTCTGAACTGTTGCAGCCCAGCCGCCTTCTTAATGCCTTTTTCACCCAGACACCACACAGATGAACAAGAATAGCAAGTTTATTAAGATCAAAGGTTGGGATTCACTATGCATTGTGGAGAATCCATGGGGAAGGAGAAATGACGCCCCACATAGCCTGACTTACCACTGGCCTCATCCCATGGGGGGGAAGAGCCCGCTACCCAGCTTCCCCCATTGTTGCAAATACTACACTTTTAGTGATCACAACATTCTTTTCTAAGTGATTACAAACAGAGGCGGCATTTGTCTGTGGCGCCATCTTGTAAGGGGCGCCATTGAGGTGCGCACATGCATGTTGAAACGCACGCGGGAGCATCTCAACGGCGCCCCCTACAAGATGGTGCCACCTTCCAAGTGGCCTGGGCCTTCCAGGCGGAGTGCGCTCACCGCCCGGAAGGCGGGCCCATGCAGGCGCGGGCCTGCCCTGCGTGCCGGCGTGCCCCCCCCCCTTTCCGGGTGGTGTGTGCACTCTCAACCGGCGAAAGGAAGCTTCCTTCTGCCAGTTGCAGCAGCTGGAGAGTGTGCTCGCTGCCTGGAAGGCGGGCCCACGCCGGTGTGCGCCTGGCCTGCGTGCCGGCGTGCCGGCGTGCGCGCTCTACAGGAGGCTGCCATGGCCTTACCCACCACCGCCTCCTCCTCCTCAAAGGCGAAGTATTGCAGCGATTGGTTTGGGGGGACGCGAAAATTCTCTTCGCCTACTCTTGAAAATTGCCTAGGGACGGCTCTGATTACAAACTGCCTCCTTAATGATCTGCTCCAGTAACTTTTCTGGTACTGATATCAGGCTGACTGGATGGTAATTGTTTGGGTCCTCTTTTTTCCCTTCTTGAAGATAGTGACAACATATGCCTTCCTCCAGTCTGCTGGGACTTCTCCAGTTTTTCAAAAATAATAATAATAATAATACCAAAGATTATTGCAAATGCTGGTTCCTTCAGTAATCTTGTATGAAGTTCATCTGGCCAGTTGCTGTTCTCTGAGATAAAGTCTGATATCTCTTTCCAACACAGACTATGTTTGTTAATATCCACCATTCAAGGGCTTTGTGTGTCCAAAACTGAGCTGGAGATGCAGACATGTATTCCAGTTTCCTCTTTCAATCCATGCCTCACAACCTCTAATTTCTAATTTAATGCCTTGTGACGTAATTAAGTGTCTATTTTAACTCAGTCCTCCATTATGGTGTTTTGGGATGATATTAAATTTATATTTTGACTAATGATAGCTTTTAAAATAAATAATTTAAATTTAATCCCATCAGTGGAACAAATTCTGCAAGTCACTTCAGACCACCTATTGCAATGCAGCCTGAGCCCCACCACATGCACAATGGAGGTCCTTCTTACAGTGACACCAGCTTCTGATCAAAGGAAATTTAGCATAATGCCAAGTTTTTAACAGTTTGTTTGCAGTTTTTTGCAGTTTTTAAAATACATTATAACTATTCTCAATTCGCTTCTGACACAATAAATAGTGGAACAAAGCCATTGTAATTGAGATTGTACAGTGAATTAGGCGTTCTGACATATACCAACAAAACTGTATTTAGTAACATATTATACCCTTACATGTGTGAAAACACATTGTGCGTAAATAAATACCTTTCAGCGATTATGTTATATCTATCATAATATCCCAATAAAACTTCATCTAGTAATATATTATACACTTATATGTATGAAAACACATTTCCTGTAAACAAATGCCTTTTGGCAATTATATCTCTGTCATAATATCTCCTTACAATGTGCAACATAAATCTAAGAGAATTATAGTATAAATTCTAAGTATGAATAATGCTCAGTTATCTAAACAGCGCCATCATAGACTGCATGCTAATTTTGTTCTTTAGAAAACACAAACCTTTAGAAATATGTTCAGAGAGTTTCTGAATAACCTTTATTTATGAGTAGATTTCCTGCAAAGTAGATTGAATGGCAACAGCATGAAATTGCCAGTAGAAAAGGAAGCATACGAGGAAAGTACCAATCACCATCAGCAAACAGTAATAATGGCTGAACAAAAAGTGCTATCGGATGCACAAAGTAAACAAACTGAATAAATGGCAACCATTTTATCACACTAGTGTATTTCAATTACAGTAATTTTAGATGTTATTTGTATACATAATAGCTAAAGTACAACTAAAAGGAAAAATGAGATTTTCCAGATTATGGTTTTTCTTTCATTTCTCCAAGCAAGTGGTATTTCGGCTTACTGTCATTTGAAATCATTATTTTTACATGTATTTGTGTAGAGGTGGAAGCAGACATATATGTGTGTGTGTGTGTGTGTGTGTGTGTGTGTGTGTGTATTGCATTGCTCAATAGCATTACTTGTCAACAGACTGTAAAAGTAGCAGCAGTGTTTTGTGTTATCACAGAAAGGGTCCCATGTAAAAGAATGCCCCCAATTGCCTAAAATGTAAAATAGTGCATGTTCCAAAAATATTTCTATCATGCAAATACTGAATATTGGCCTTAAAAAATTAGGATAATATTAATTATTCTCCTAAAAGATATCCATTGGTTCTGAATTCGTGGATTCAACCAACCAGGTCTTGAATGTGAGCAATAAAAAGCTGTTATTCGAGAAAGTATATTTTTAAAGATAGGCCAAACATTGTTTCCTGTTGTCTTCATTTAGACTTGGGGTCATGTCCACCACACATTTTTAGCACTATAATTCCACTTTAACTGCAATTGTTCTACAGTAGAGTCTCACTTATCCAAGCCTCGCTTATCCAAGCCTCTGGATTATCCAAGCCATTTTTGTAGTCAATGTGTTCAATATATCGTGATATTTTGGTGCTAAATTCGTAACATAACATTACTGTGTATTGAACTACTTTTCCTGTCAAATTTGTTGTATAACCTGATGTTTTGGTGCTTAATTTCTAAAATCATAACCTAATTTGATGTTTAATAGGCTTTTCCTAAATCCCTCCTTATTATCCAAGATATTCGCTTATCCAAGCTTCTGCCGGCTCGTTTAGCTTGGATAAGTGAGACTCTACTGTATTTTGTGAAATCTTGGGGCTTGTAGTCCGCTGAGCCTCTTTAGTTTTCTGGCTGAGAAATCTAAATAACTCTTCTTAAACTATCAATCGCACAACTCAATGGGACAGAGTTAAAGTGGAACCACAGTGCTATAATTGCATAGTGTGGATGGACCCTTAGTCTGGAGATGTTGATTGCAGAGTGAACAAATGAATCTCTTCGATATGCAAATACCATTGTATTTACAGTCTTGGAGTGGAGACACAATACCTGAAATCAATATCAGAAAGCATAGGTCACAACTCTATTGGCAGTCCCAACTGTCCTTCAATATATGGTTGAATAGTGAGTTAACTTACAGTGGTTGGGGTTACAATCATCCCACCATCTCCATGTGCATTCATCCATGGATTCAACCAACTAGGCCTCAAAAATATTGGGGGAGGGGGGTATCCCAAAAAGCAAAACTTGATTTCACAGTGTGCCAAGTACTATGTTGATATGCATATCATGCTGTAGCTTTTTACCATTTCAAAGATCGGCAAGCTCTCTTCAGCACCCATTTGACTTGTTTACCATTTTATATCAGGGACACAATTTTACTAAGCCATTGTATATCATAGGACTTTAGCACTCATAGATTTCAGCATCTATGTGCGGTCCTTTAACCAAACTCCAGTGGATACCAAAAAGCCACTGTACTTATAGGATACAGGCCATAAAACTGAACTGTTACCAGGTAAGGAAATGCATACCGATTTGGGAGGGGGGTGAGTGGGGGAATCCCTGTATATACTTATGTTTAATAGGCATTCATAATATCATTCATAATATATCCTTTTGAGCTATTATAGTGTACCACACATTCTGTATTACAGACGCATAATATAGAATGGTTTTACTGACATATTGTGTACTGTTCCTAATACATATTCAGGCCATATCTTGTAACAGCTCCTTTGGAGCTATTAACATGTATGCTGTGAATGTGTATTAAAAGCAGAATGCGTTTGCATATGATGAGTTCATAATATTAAATCCATAGCAAGATCCTTTTATACATGTTTTTAAAGCTACATATACTCAAAATTTGTTCATTCATACGATGCTCCTGGAATTTTAAATACCCAAGATTCATATGGAGCAATTTGGGGTCGGGGATTAGTTTTTACATTATAAGATTCCAATAGAACACCGTTTTGCTAATATTTTTAAAATGTAACCTGTGTAATTCATACGGTTTAAGTTTTCTGGTTTCAAAGTTTAATGTAACAGATTTCTAACATGGGATTTGATAATAAAGTAATGCAAGAGTTTAGTGAAAGGGACCTTCTAAGATTGGTTCCTATCCACCTTCAAGTAAGTAGCAGAACATAGAAGTTTCATTTTAAAAAGTAATTAGTTAGTATTATGGTTCCTGTTCACACACATTTTTGCTATTATGGTTACCAATTTTAAAGTAACTGTTTACAGCCTAGAGTCTCCAAAGGTATAAAATTGACACTTTAAATTACTTTAAAAAATAATATTTGAATACTATGAGCTATTTCTCCCTTGGTCCAAGGCACCCTCTTCTCTTAGGGCCCTTTCACACAGCCATATAACACAGAATATCAAGGCAGATAATCTACAATCTGCTTTGAATTGGATTATTTGTTTTATTGTTTTATTGCTTTGTTACTGTTATTTGTTTGTTTTATCGGGCCAGGCCCCATGTAAGCCGCCCTTCAGGGAGATGCGGTGGGGTATAAAAATAAAGTTATTATTATTATTATTATTATTATTATTATTATTATTATTATTATTATTATCTGAGTTCACACTGAGTTCAATGTAGATTTTCTACAGCTGTGTGGAAGAGGCCTCATTGAACTTGGGTGCATTTATAATGTAGAATCATTGTGGTGTGACACCACTTTAACTGTCATGGCTCAATCCTATGGAATCATATATTTGTAGTTTGTCGACACACCAGCACTCTTTCAAAAAATGCTAAAAACCTTGCAAAACTACAGTACTATTTCATTATCTGGGCAGAGGCCACCAGGGGGCACTAGAGAGAGAAGGATTGTTCCATTCTGGGGGGAAGGGAGTTGAAGGAGAAAAATCTTTTCCCTATTTTTGCTGGTCATTCCCCCTCCCCTCTTCCCATATCATAAACTAGGTTTGCTTCCACGTCAGGGACATGGGTGGGGGTATAACAGGAAAACAGGTGGGAAATAGTTTTCCTTTTTCAACCCATCCTCCACCCCAATAAAATGGACTATCATTCTCTCTCTAGCATTCCTGGTGGTCTACGCCCGGATAATGAAACAGTACTAAAACTATAACTCCCGTTATTCCATAGTATTGAGCCATGGCAGCTAATGTGAGATCAAATTGCATTTATTTTATAGTGCAGATTTTTTATAGTCCTAGTGCATGGGATAGCAACAATTCAACCATGTGCAATTCATCCTGCACCACTGAAACTACTCTTTCAACAAAAATATCTCAAAAATTACAAACACATGAGAAGAAGTTGTGTTACCCCCTAGGAGGTCACTATATAATGGTCATAAGCAAAGTCAACTTGAAGACAATTAGCTACAACAACAAATTGTTTGTATCTAGTTTGTTAATGTCTCAGGTGCTTATCTTTGCCCTCTAAGTTCCCAGTTGGGTGTTTTTTTTTCTGCACTTCAGTTACTTGGTAGATGTGTCTTATTGAATTCTTACTGCTCATGGCAATGCTGCTTTTTTCAAAGCCTACGCAGCTCCGAAAAAGCAATATTGGCAGGGCAGTCAGAATTCATCAGCCACAACTGTCTGGGAATGAAACAGCTCAGCTTTACCTAACATGGATAAATAAGGAGTATAACCAGAAATTGTGTTACTTGTTTCCTGACTAAACCAAAGAGAGGATAAAACTAATAGTGAAATGCCAAAAATATCAGGAGAAGAAGCAGAGTAGTAAGAAAAGGGAGTGGAGCATTAGCTGCAGCAATGGTAGGAATTGCTGAAGTCACTGTGTGTTGCCTCATACTTACCAGAGACACTTTGGAAGTACAGTAGAGTCTCACTTACCCAACCTTTTCTTATCCAACATTCTGTATTATCCAACACAGTCTGCCTCCCACCCAGATCCACAGCTGTTTCTCTAGGCAGCAATGTGCAGTGGGCCAGCATGCCCAACAACAACACAAGTGCAGCCACACTCCCAAACAAGTGGCAGATTGTTGTAACACATGATGTTTTGGTGCTTAATTTGTGAAATCATAATGTAATTTGATGTTTAATAGGCTTTTCTTTAATCCCTCCTTACTATTCAACATTTTTGCTTATCCAACATTCTGCCGGCCTATTTATGTTGGATAAGTGAGACTATACTCAAAGTATGTACAACCCACGTTTCCACAAGGGGTATGTTCCAAGGTCCCAGTGGATGCCTATGACTATGGGCAATTGTGAACTCTGTATTTGATTATCCCTCAGCTGGATGTATACTATATAATGGCATCGGAGAACCTGAAAAGGCCCACAAACACTTTGGGGGCTTAAAGTACTTATTGGAGCATGGGTAAGTATAGCTGTGGATATTGAGTCCATAGATTAGGCATGGGCAAACTAAGGCCCCTGCGTCCTTACTTCAGACCCTCTTCATTTTCCCTGTTCTCTTGGCAGAAGGACATGGCGGCCCACTGCATCCTTATGCCACTTATTTTTCACTGAGACGATCCCTCATAGTTCGAGGACAATTGTCTTCCATCTTTCTTGGAAGACGCCTGTGCATGATTTTTTTTAATGTGCGGAGGTCGGTGCACGGCCGGTCAACACACAGTCTTCACAGAGTGAGGTTCCAGCAGTGGTGTGATTACACAACGACAATGGCTTCTCAGTCTGTTGCAGCCTTCTTCCGCCTTCACAGCCATTGTAACATATACCATGTTATCCTCCGCCTGCTCCGTCGTTGAGGTCTTTGGGTCTTTGGATTGTTCTTGGTCTGGATCCTCCCATGACCACTCTTGAGAGTGCATGACTCCGGTGGTTGTGCCCGCAGGTTCATTGGAACATGCAAGCCACTTCACCACGACAAGGTGACAATCCATCGAGGGGGATCCTTATGCCAAAAAGATGGGGGAGGAAGGCAAATAGCAGCTAAAAGCCCTCTGGAGCGCTCTCAACCACAGTGTGTCTCAACCTCCTCCCAGCATAAGGACTGTGTGAGCACCCCAGCCTTATGTCGGGAGGATGACTCGAAGAAGGTTTTGCAGCTGAGAGCTCTCCGGATCATTCTGTCTCACTCTCCTCCAGGCATAATACAGTCTGAGGATCAGGGGAGGAGAATGTGGGGAGAGAGGGAGAATCGGGGCAGTTGCAATGTGTCCTGCCTACCTCCCGGCATAAGAATAGCGCAAGCAGCCCTGTCCTTATGCTGGGAGGACAATGTGAGGATGACCCGGGCTCTGCCCTGCCCCCTCCTGGCCCGTCCCCCCTCCCGGGCCTGCCCCACCCAGCATGTGCCCGGCCCCCCTGCTTCCTGGCCCAGCCCTTCCAGTGGGGCCCTCAATGAGGCCCCAAGACAAAAAAGTTTGCCCATGCCTGCCATTGATAAAGGGGCCCTACTGTGCTTTGGACTTCCTATTCCCCTCAACACTGTTGTATACAAAATAAAACATGTGCATCTTCCACACCTGTCTCCGTGCATTTCCCATTCACTTCACAATACTATCACTACCCAGAGCCGCTCTAAGCCCTGAAACAAGCAGGAAGTAAATGAGGAATTGTCATTTTTAACAGTGAAAAGTACTACATCTGAAAGCATTTAATCATCTTTATATCACTTCAGAGGCACGAGATGAACGGCATTCTAAAATGAACTCGAGTAATTAATGGCAATGTGCCAAAATCCCCAGAATCAAACGTTTATAAACCTGTAAGTAAATACGCTTCGCTGTCTGGAGAATTAAAAGATTACAATATAGCAACTCGACTCAGAAAGATATCTAATGAGAGGTAATCCGAACCAACAGAATCTTCGTGTTACTAGCACCACTATTTATCAGCATTACATAGGAAGAAATCATTTGAACTTTTAATATTGTCACGTTAAAAAAGAAATTGTTGCCATTACAGTTTAGTGGATCACATTATTACATTGTACCAATTCCCTCCTTTTCCCCCTTTCCTATTTCCAATATATTTTATTTCTACCATTCTGAAACATTAGTTTAAATGCTTTAAAAGTTGTAATTTCAAAGTACAATTTTACCTAACATTTTGTCTGATGTTATGAAGCCAGGTGAAGCAAAATTATGTAAAGTTATACAAACACCCACTTAGCGTTTTAAGTATTGAAAGAAATGATAACGTAAGGCTTGCATTAAAAAAAAATATTTCCCTGCTTCAATCATTTTGAAGTTGACACCAGTTTGTTCTCTCTTACACTTCCTTGAAATGCTTGGATCTTAAACACTACTAAAATAATCTTTAATCAAATTTAGGATGTTATTATAATATGGTCTTTCTTCGCCTCATCCGTCTGATATCTACACTCAACATGTTTATAGTCTGAGTGGGTTTTTTTTTTTCATTTTCAAGCCCATTAGAGCAGCAACCTCAAATGTTTTGCCCACCTGGGAAGCCATGCAGGGTTCGACCTCAGGCTGTAGAGACTGGCAGCGCTCTAAGTTTGACCACTATCTGGAGATCATCTACTTTCCTGCCCTGACTTTTCAACTATGAACCATCTCACCTGAAGTGCTGCCTCCGGCCTTTGATATCATCTTTTTTATTTCAGTGAAGCCAAGATATGTTCGCTTGCAGGCTTCCCATTATTTTCCTGCTTTTATTAATTCAATGCATTTTTTAAAATCCTGGCACCTTTCCTCCAATGAGGGCAAGATGGCAAATACAGATTCTCTGGAAGGGGTTTTTTCCCCATGCTTTTCCTTTTATCAATATCCCCTCCTTTTGTGCCTTTTCTCTACTATTCAGCCATGCTTTTCTTTAGTCTTCTAAAAGACTTCTTAAGGCTAAACTTTCTTCCTCTGGCTTTTCCTCCCTATATATTTTTCAGTTAACCATACACTAGGTAAATGAATGACAGCAGCAAAGTAAGAAAAAATGAAGGGCAGAATTAAATTTAGGGCCAGGTGGGGAATGTGAATTAAGAGAAGAATTTGGACAAAATGTAGATCAGGACCTCCTTACTGATTACGTAGATTTGGGATTTATTTATTTATCATGTTAGGAGTGAACCGAGGGTACAGTTTTAATGTATTTAAAAACACAAAATTTAAAAAACTTTATACTAAATGTCCTTTGACAAGTAGCTGGCCACTTGGAGTGCCTCTGGTGTTGCTATAAAAAGTCCTCCATTGTGCATGTGGTTGGGCTCAGACTGCATTGTAATAGGTGGTCTGTGTTTTGCTCTTCTCCATACTCACATGTTGTGGATTCCACTTTGTGGCCCCATTTCTTAAGGTTGGCTCTGCATCTTGTGCCAGAGCACAGTCTGTTCAGCGCCTTCCAAGTTGCCTGTGATGCCTCATGGGCCTTGTAGTCCTGCTCCCAGTACCATCGTGGCTAATGAAGACGAAAACATGGGGTTTTCGCCGGCTCAGCAAGAGCCGGAATCTTTCCAGATGCCTGATGTTGATGTTTTTGCCCAAGAACCCATTAAAACAGACCTTGAGCAGCTCTCACCCCCTTTTGCTAGGAGACAGTCCTATACTGCAGACAGGGGAGTGAAAGAACAGGATCGCAGGAGTTTGAGAATTGCAGCTAAACAAGACACTGATTAGCCATGTTTCCCCTGGGAAAATCTAGGGAGTCTCACATCTGGAGAAAGCTGGGTTTCGTTTCCTGTTCTCTAGGGAAAGAGAACGCTGGACACCTGCTTGGCAGGAAAACGGGGCCAGATATAGGTGCCTGGCACGGTAGGTTCCATGCGGAGTCAACGGAGCAGCTTCAGGAGTGATTTCATGTTTCCAGCCTAGTGTGGACTTCGCAAAGTCCACAAACCCAGTTACCTTGCTTTGCCTATCCAAGTATTCAAGAATTGCCTTGCCTTGTTCCTAGCCACGGACCTTGTTTCAAGAATCAAGTTTTATTCTCGACCTTGTTGTGGTTTTTACCTTGGACCCTGAAAGACCCTGGACTTTTCCCCACACTATTGCTTGGCAATAGTGTGTGTTTCGGTTTCTTGGATTTAACTTTGAACTCTAATATTATATATTGGACTTTACATTTTTGGACTAACTTTGACCTTCCCTGAAAGGTCTGTTGCTGGACTATATTTTCTAATTGTTTTTATTATTCTTATATATTTCTTTAATAAAGATATTAGATAGATATTGGCCTCCGTGTCCGGTTCTTGGTGCTCCGTTGCCACGGTCGTGACATCGCCCAGTCTTTTGTGTGCTCTCATTCGGTATCAGCCATGGCTTGAGGTTCTGGGTTTTAAAAATAATAATAATAATTTTTATATCCCGTTCCCATCTCCCCAAGGGGACTCGGGGCGGCTCACATGGAGACAAGCCCAGCATCATCATACATTAAAACACAGTCATAATTTATAATTTAAAACAATATAAAACAATAAAAACAACGTAACACAGCATAAAATAGCATAAACATATCCGGTCCTTCAAATCTAGAGCATAGTACAAATATGTAAGGGCGAGCTTGTGCAGACTCTACGTGAGACTCGAGGATAATAATACAGGGTGATCAGGAAAGATTACAAGATTAAAATCAACAAGTGAGGGACATTGATAAAGTGCAATAATTGTGACAAGTTAATATCTAACTGGAACTATTCATTCGAAGGCACATCGATACAGCCATGTTTTAAGGTCCTTACAAAAGGTGGACAGGGAAGGTGCCAGTTTGATCTCCCTGCGGAGGGAGTTCCAGAGCCGAGGGGCCACCACCTTTAGCCTCCCACTTTTTGTTTCTTTTAGACTCTCACTTGCAAGTATCTCTGTAGATCTTAGAAAGCTCTTTCTTGATTTAAGGCGTTGGCTTGCTGGCTGATATCTGAACAGAGGGTGGGCTGGAGATGTCGCTGTCTTGGTCCGTTCATTGTTGGCTGCTACTTCCAAGCAGATGTCAGGTGCTGCAATACTGGCTAAACAGTGTAATTTCTCCAGTGGTGTGGGGTGTAGACATCCTGTGATTTGGGATCAACTGGTATTTATGGTTGATTAGGAACTGCCACAGCAAATAGGTTTCTTCTCCCCTCGCCTAAAAAATAGGTTTCTGAAAAAGAAACCAGAAGTGTACTTTTGTGTGATGTAATTGATATTGTATATCTATGGATTCTGCATCCATGGACGTAACCAACCACGGCTTGAAAATGTTCCCTCCAAATTCCAAAAAGCAAACTTTGATTTTTCCAAGGGACATAACTTTATGGCACCACTGTATTTAATAGGACTTGAGTAGCCACATATTTTGGTATGCATGAGGTTCTAGAATAAAACCCCATGGATACCAAGAACCCACTGTAACTGCTAAGAAGAGCATATGCAAAGTGCATAGCATATGTCCATCAGTCTGAACCTCTATTTTGTATCTATCATTACTCAGCAAATCTCAAGATTTTTAAGAAACAAAGAGATTATGAAACCACTAAGTCTGCAAACAAATACAAGATCCCAGGATCTGATCCCAGATTATCTGCTTTAAACTGGATTATATGAGTCTACACTGCCAGATAATCTGGGATAAACAGATAATCTGGGATCAGATCCTGGGATATAGAGCAGTGTTGATCCAACCACAGAGAGAAGTGCCAGGGGAAGCATTAGGCAAACGGGAGGCTGTAAAACTAGCTGCTGAAACCAATATTGCATTATGTTCCTTTGGTTTATTACAACCATTATTTCTTACTCTTCATCAAACAACTATTCATTCTAATGGACATAGCTAAGGTGCTCATCGCAGAATAACAGTTTCATGTGATAAAGTCCTCATCCAGTAGTATGGTGTGTTGAAATATTTTACGGATCTGATTCTAGATATGTCATCCAAGCTTTTTATCTTATGATCTACATACATGTGAAAAACCTAACTGTATAAATTTCTAATGATTGATATCCAGTTACTATAATCTTATCACTCCTTGGACACATTCTTGTTATCAGAGGATATCTGTTTGTCCACTAAGGAATCCATTCCTGGTAAGAGATTGTTTCTTCCTTCCTTGAGGTCATGCTCTTCTCATTTTCCATAAGGATTTTTGAATATTATCTCTATTTATATATGAAAGTTCACAATATATATATATATATATGAAGTTTACTTATTAATTAGTCAAAATAACAATAATTCATACTCAAAATCCAGCTTCCCTAACCTGTTCTTGAAACAAGGCACAGCATTATAGAAGTCTTTTGAAACTTTTGAGTGAAACCTTTCTGTATTTTTTAATAAAAGTCATCACTTTTAGGACCTTGAGTCGATGATAAGACTGATTTCTTATAAATCATAAATCTAAAAGAAATGAAGAATCCCAAGAATTGTTAGAAAAGCCCTGCAGCACTCATCATCAATTTTTCTCTGCTACGTTTTATGAGAAATTGGGCAGTGGACAGTTCCAGATGATATTAAAAGGACTGGTCGTTATTATTAGTGTTCTCTAAGGGATAGAGAAAGTTTGAATCAAGATAAGTAATATTCTGCAAAGTTTGTAATAGTGGTCAGAGGAGGGCAAACAGTAATTTTAGCTTCTATATATCATACCTAGAAATTAATATATTTTAATTAATCTAGACCCAGGAAACCTAGGTTCAAATCTCCACATAGCCATGAAGTTCCCTGGTGGTTATAAGAAAAGAATGGGTGGAAGAGAACTAATAGAGTTAGAATAGATCACATAGGCCATCTAATCCAACCCCCTATGTTAAAATATGGCGTTAAAACAGACTAGACCAATCAAATGATGATATGCTTATATATGAGACATGCATTTTTAAATGTTTGTCCTCTCTCTTACATTGAGGAGGAAACTTAGATTCAAATCTCCACATAGCCATGAAGTTAACTAGTGGTTATAAGAACAGAATGGATGGAGGAGAACCAGTACACCAATGTACTGTTATACACATTGCAATTCCTCCATCCAAAAGGAGTCACTAGTGGAAAGGTTAGAGAAACTCTTCTCTAACTGGCCAAGGGAAGAGGAGAGGAGCAGGCAATCTCTCCTATCTTGTGTAAGGGACCCATGATTTCTTTCCCGCATTTACAGATCAGTTAAAACAAATCATGCTTATATTATCCACTTATATATTCTTACTCTTATTCTTATTCTTCTTCATTCACGCAGTCGTTTCTGACTCTTTGTGACCTCATGGACCAGTCCACGCCAGAGCTTCCTGTCGGCCGTTGCCGCCCGCAGCTCCTGTGTGGTGTCTCTGCTTTTCACTATTTTATCGAGGTTCGCCATTGCTCTCCTCCCAAGAAATAGATGTCTTCTGATTTCCTGGCTGCAGTCTGCATCTGCAGTGATCTTCGTGCCTAGAAATATAAAGTCTGTCACTGCCTCCACATTTTCTCCCTCTATTTGCCAGTTATCAATCAATCTGGTAGGAGCCCCCAGATGGCGTAGTGGACTAAGTGACTTGAAGGTTGGATTGCTGACCTGAAAGCTGCCAGGTTCGAATCCCACCTGGGGAGAGTGTGGATGATCTCCCTCTATCAGCTCCAGCTCCATGCGGGGACATGAGAGAAGCCTCCCACAAGGATGGTAAAAACATCAAAAACATCCGGGCGTCCCCTGGGCAACGTCCTTGCAGACGGCCAATTCTCTCACTCCAGAAGCAACTCCGGTTGCTCCTGACACGAAAAAAAAAAATCAATCTGGTTGCCATAATCTTGGTATTCTTGATGTTTAACTGCAGCCCAGCTTTTGCACTTTCTTCTTTCACCTTGGTGATAAGGCTCCTCAGCTCCTCCTCACTTTCAGCCATCAGAGTGGTATCATCTGCATACCTAAGGTTGTTAATGTTTCTTCCAGCAATTTTAACTCCAGCCTTAGATTCGTCAAACCCCGCATGTCGCATGATGTGTTCTGTGTACAAGTTGAATAGATAGAGTGAAAGTATGCAGCCCTGCCGTACTCCTTTCCCAATCTTGAACCAGACTGTTGATGCATGGTCTATTCTTACTGTGGCTACTCAGTCTTTATACAGATTTCTCAGGAGACAGACAAGGTGACTTGGTATCCCCATACCACCAAGAACATGTCATAGTTTATTATGATCCACACAGTTGAAAGCTTTAGGATAGTCAATAAAGCAGAAATAGATGTTTTTCTGAAACTCTCCGGCTTCCTCCATTATCCAGTGGATATTAGCAATTTGGTCTTTCGTTCCTCTGCCTTTTCTAAACCCAACCTGGACATCTGGCAGCTCTCGCTCCATGTATTGCTGGAGTCTACCTTGCAGGATCTTGAGCATTACCTTACTGGCATGGGAAATAAGTGCCACTGTGCAGAAGTGTGAGCATTCTTTGGTGTTTCCCTTTTTGGGTATGGGGATATACATTGATTTTTTCCAATCTGATGGCCATTCTTGTGTTTTCCATACTTGCTGGCATATGGCATGCATCACCTTGACAGCATCATCTTCCAAGATTTTAAACAACTAGCTGGGATCCCGTCGTCTCCTGCTGCCTTGTTATTAGCAATGCTTCTTCAGGCCCATTCAACCTCACTCCTCAGGATGTCTGGTTCTAATTCACTCACCACACCATCAAAGCTATCCTCTATATTATTATCCTTCCTATACAGATCTTCTGTATATTCTCGCCACCTTTTTTTGATCTCTTCAGCTTCTGTTAGGTCCTTGCCATCTTTGTTTTTGATCATGCCCATTTTTGCCTGAAATTTACCTCCAATGTTTCTGATTTTCTGGAAGCAGTCTCTTGTCCTTCCTATTCTATTGTCTTCTTCCACTTCCATGCATTGCTTGTTTAAAAATAGTTCTTTGTATATATTAAGATATATATGTGCAATATACCTACATATATGAAAACATGATTGTTTACCTCTGGTTCATTGTTCTTGTTATCCAGCAGAGTTCATTTATAAATATGCAATTTCTCTAAAACATATTAATCCAGTTTGATTAAGAGATAATGCTCATGGTGGAGAGAAATATATGAGGCAATTTATGGTGTTTGAGAGTGATTAAATGCTAAAGTAGAGCTCGGGCATTTGATAATTGCAGAAGCTGTTTATTGCTCAGATGTTCTAGTCTTATGAACATTAATGCTTATGAACCAACAAGGCAAAGCAGGTACCACAAAAGAAATCAAGAAGAAAATCTCAATATCACAGAATTTTGAACATTTTGAAAAATGCAGCTTTTTCTTGAATAGTCCTACGGATTTCTCTCATGGGAGTGTAGGTGGCATCTTTCTCAGAAAATCTTAGCATTGCTAGTTGATAGATGATATCATATTGAAATAAAACATTTTGTACTATGAGTGATCATACAATATTTAACACACATTACTCTTGTACAATGTATTGTAATGTATTGCTCTTGTACAATGCCTATTTTACTGTTTTTACTTATTGTAATATATTTTTATCTGTTGTACATTGTTTATTGCTTCCGGGCCTTTGCCCCGTGTTAGCCGCCCCGAGTCCCTGCGGGGAGATGGTGGTGAGATAGAAAAATAAAGTTACTTACTTACTTACTTACATATTTAATAGTATCCAATTAAGAGAATATTCTTTGGATGATCAAACCCTTGCATATCTAACAAATAGAGGGGCTGTGGTGGCATAATGGGCGAAACCCTTGTGCTGGTGAACTGCTGACCTGAAAGGCGGCAATTTGAATCCACGGGACGGGGTGAGCTCTTGCTATTAGCCCTAGATCCTGCTAACCTAGCAGTTCAAAAACATGAAAATATGAGTAGATAAATAGGTACTGCTTTGATGGGAAAAGGCAAAAAGATTCTCCAAGCAGTCATACAGGCCATAAGACCAGGAGATGTCTCTGGACAACGCAGGTTTTGGCTTGGAAATGGCTTGGAAATGAGAAGAGCACCTCCCCCAGAGCCAGAGATGAACACTGCCTCCAGGGCTGGAAATGAAAGGAGAAGCTTTTGCCTTTATCTGTGTATTTGTGCCTCATTGTATTTCATCATAACAAGGCACTGAATGTTTGCCTGTGTCTGTTTATATGCTGTAATACGCTCTGGGTCCCAGAAGGCAGAATATAACTAAATTATTATTATTATTATTATTATTATTATTATTATTATTATTATTATTATTATTATTATTATACAGCAATATACATATATAACACTCAAACATCTAATTCTAACAAGCATTGTTAGCGTTTGGAAATGTTACTTCCTTGGACTTCTCTTAAATGCCTCAGCCAATATGGTTTATGAAGTCTCTCTGCAAAAGAAGGGGGCAAGAGACAAATCTGAAATATAGTAACACTTATTGAGAAAGTATAAACAAGTATAAACCCACCAAGAAGAAAAGTTAGAATTGTTCTGTGGCTGTATTTCCATTTAGAATTAACAACATTGCATCTTTCTAAGATCCCAAGTCTGCATGTATGCTTCCAATCTGACATTTTTTTAAAGATACGTAATGAGGATATCATGTTTGCAAACTGCTGAGAGACTTATCACAATGCTCCTGTTATGGTTCATTGCCTTTTTGGGGTCAATTCAGATTTATCAGGACAGAGAAAACAAAGAAAATATTGGATTGAGATTTAGTCTGAATCAAATTCAGTCATACTTGTAGGAAACTCATTAAACCAGACATGTAGGCTAGTTATAATTGACTTAAACTCCACGATCTTGATGGAACTATTCCAAGTATGAGTAAATCTGGATACAATTCAAAGATTATTTCCATGGCATAGTCCTTTCAAAATGCTTTTCCAGCTGATTCTGACACATTCAGCCTGAGTAGCGCTCTCCATGTACTTTAGTTGTATCATCACCCAGTCTAGGTCTTCATAATCCAGAAAATATGAATAGTGAAGCCGTGCCAAGGCATGATTAGGCATGTTCACATTCTGGCACAATCTTTGCAGTCCTTAAGATTTTTCTGTTGCCTCAGCTTTTAAAAATACAGTAGAATCTCGCTTATCCAAGTTTCTGGATTATCCAAGCCATTTTTGTAGTCAATGTTTTCAATATATCGTGATATTTTGGTGCTAAATTCATAAATACAGTAATTACAACATAACATTACTGCGTGTTGAACTGCTTTTTCTGTCAAATTTGTTGTAAAACATGATGTTTTGGTGCTTAATTTGTAAAATCATAACCTAATTTGATGTTTAATAGGCTTTTCCTTAATCCCTCCTTATTATCCAAGATATTCGCTTATCCAAGCTTCTGCCGGCCCGTTTAGCTTGGATAAGTGAGACTCTACTGTATGTAAAGTTTCTAAGAGAGACAATATAATGCAATTGAGTGTTATCCTAGATCTCTGGAGAACATGGTTTATATCTCCACTCAACCATGGAAGTTTACCTTCAGCAAGGCACATACTATCAGGCTCAGAGGAAGACAAACCCTCTCTGAACAAAAAAAAATCTGTGATAGGATCATCCTAAGGTTATATTTGTCTCAAAACCCCCCTCCACTTTTGTTTTGGTGCTCTAGAAATATTTGAGGTTGCCTTAATAACTTTTGTCAGTATGCTAATAGAAGTCTGTTTTACTCCAGCTGATATTAGAAATAGACTTCATTCTTGGTATTCACTAGCCAGTGTGGCCAAAAGATGCCATTAGAAAATTAGAAATGTTATGGATAGTTATCTCAAAAAGCAGATCAGGCCAAGCAATGCTACAATACTGTTTGGAAGTCAGCTGATCCTTGTTAAGGACGTAGCAAATCAGTTTCTTTCATTTCAGCAACACTCTTTCACTGATTCACAAGGCTGACAGCTCTTTCTACAGTTTATGTGTGCCACATAAAACACATAACAATACTGCTGAGCTTTCTGAATGCCTCTTGAAGCAATAAACGTGTTAAAGAGAAAGAAAAAGCTTCTTCGACTGCTTCTGCACCAGCCGTTTAGTATCCAGGCTGTCTCTTTAAAGAGGTGAACTTTTCTTAATATTAAAGCCCGAGAAAGTCCAGAAAGGACACCCAATTAGAGAGATATTGACTTATGCTGACAAAGCCAAAGAAAAGAGATCAAGAAGCACAACAAAAGACCTATTCATTCATGATAGTTTGCCTTTGGAACCATCCCAGCACACTTAAAAAATATTTCAGCCGTTAGTTCGGAAGTATTTTCTATATGGCAGTTCTTGGGCCATATTTGACCACAGCAAGCTCTTCCCAAACTGCACATGGTACAGTTCATGTGATCAAAAGCAGCTGACAACCACACATGCAGACAGCACAAGAGTGAGGGAAATTTGCTTTATATGAAGAAAGGGGTCTGACCTGCCATGGCTGTAAGGGAGAAACTGACAACTGGTCAGTTCCTCCCAGTCCATTTTCAGAGAAGAGGGCAAACCACAGTTCCTTTCAAATGGAATGGTGCCAAAAATAGAAGGATTAAATTATATAGAAAGAACTGCGAAGTTTCAATATCTGAAGAGCAAAAAAAAGATGCAGTCCGGTCTTTGATACAAGTCAGGAGACTTGGGATCACTAGAAAGCCACAGTCTTGCCTCTGAGGAAGAACGTAGGGCAAGGAGAACACCAAGCTAGCCCTTCCATTAGTCAGCAAAGGAACAGTGACTCCAGCAATTTCTCTACTCTTTGACAATCGGAGTGTGGTAGAGTCTCCTTCTCTGGAGGATTTTGAACAGAGGCCGGTGGCCATCTGTCAGGAATACTCTGTGTTTTCCTACATGGCAGGGAGTTAGAGGATAGCCCTTGTGGTATCTTCCAAATTTTTGGTTGCCTCCTCATTTCTCTTTTCCTTTTCTAATATATCTATTAGCTTGACAGCAGGAATTATCATGCTATTTCATGGCAGCACAGCTCTCAGAACAATTTAAGTGTGTACTGTTAAATAGCCACAGAAATATTGATGCCCCAATTGAAGGGACACTGAAGTGGAAAACTATCAGCCAGGACAGAGGGGGACTTTAAGTTGAAAGTTACCAGCCAAAGCAGAGATCTCATACAAGGGTTTTTGCCTAGTAACAAGCAGGCACAAGAGGTGGGGGAAAATCAAAGGAAAACCAGTCACGGAAATACTGATTAGAACTGGCACCAAAACAAAACAAAGGAAGAAATAAAGATGAGGCATGAATTGGAGAAAATCGCTTGTGTGCATGCTTAAGGTGTAAATAAAACTGAGCTGTGTTTTAGTCTTATTTGGCACTTTTTCCTTTTGTTCACCTGAGAGGATGATTTGCTCAAATAAACTTGTTGAACAATCTCCTTGCTCCCAGTGTTTGATTGGATAAAAAACCCTAGGCCATTTTTGAGCCATTTGGTAGCAAAGGGACATAGCAGTGAGTCCCAACACAATGATTCTCTAGATATTGAAACACTGATGTTCCATATCCCCAGATTTTGTATTCACAGTTTCCACCATTCACAGCTTGAAAAATATATTTTTCATAAAATTCAACACTCAACCTTGATATTGGCATTTTATATAAGAGATACCATTTTACTCTGCCATTGTATGGGACCGGGCTGTGGCGCAGGCTGTTGAGCAGCTGCAATAAATCACTCTGACCATGAGGTCTTGTGTTCCGTGGCGGGGTGAGCACTCGTCAATTAAAAATAAAAAATAGCCCCTGCTCGTTGCTGACCTAGCAACCCGAAAGATAGTTGCATCTATCAAGTAGGAAATAAGGTACCACTTATTAAAGTGTGGAGGCAAGTTTAACTAATTTATGACCTGGAATGAGGAAGTGCCATCAGAGTGGATGATGAAGCATCCCCCCTGTGGCCAGAATCGAACATCCCCTCAGGAGAAGGTTAAATTGCCTCTGCGTCTGTTTGTCTCAGTCTCTGTTTGATGTGTTTATGGGCATTGAATGTTTTCCCTATGTGTGTATAATGTGATCTGCCCTGAGTCCCCTTCGGGGTGAGAAGGGCGGAATATAAATAATATATAAATAATCGAACTTGAACATACACAGATTTTGGTATTCATATGGGGTCCTGGAACCAAACTGCAATGGATACCAATATCTTATGGTATATAGGACCTTTTTGGATATAATGTATTGGTTCATTATATAGTGTCCATAATATATTAGTTCCAATGACTTCACTGGATAAGAGCTTTGTGATTACTTTCAGTAGACAATAGCCCTAGATTAAGACATCCCACAGTATCCCCTGTATCCCCTTGCAATGACTCGAAATCATGGATATTCTCCCTGGATTTGTGTATTTCATCCAACCACCTCTTTTTAAAGCACTTTTGGTTCAATGGATATTCTTGGTTCTTCTTGACCAAGTTGGAATTTAAGCAGGCTACCATTCAGAGTGGAGATACTAGCAAGTACCAATAAGTGTCTGTGTATATGTGAATATGTGGGCAACAAATGAAGTCAAAAAGTGATGCCTGATTATTTCACAGGGAAAAATACAGAGATGGGTGTTAGCCTCTCACTTGACAGATGATTTGGACTAGATTCCCCAATCCCTAGCCAAGCTTGGTTGAGTTGATTAAGTTGTAGGCCAAAATATCTAGAGCAGGGGTGGAAAATTATGGCACACATAGTATATGTGGTCTTCAAAAGTTTTTGGGCTTGTTGTTTTTTTTTGCAGATCCCCATAGATTCTTCTTATGCCTCAAAAATATTTTTTACCAAATATTTCCTACTGAGAATGGACATTTGGTCACTTTTAGTTTTGATCTACTGCTACTTCTAGGCTTGATTTGCCTCACAGTTAGACAAAAGTTGCCAATTCCCAATCCAGAAGGTGAAAGTTTGCACAGCCCTGATTTAAAATGTTGAGCCTAGCAAGAACAACCATTTGGTTGTTGTATGTCTTTTGGGCTGTGTGGCCATGTTCCAGAAGTATTCTCTCCTGACGTTTCGCCCACATCTATGGCAGGCATAGATGTGGGCGAAACGTCAGGAGAGAATACTTCTGGAACATGGCCACACAGCCCGAAAGACATACAACAACCCTGTGATCCCGGCCATGAAAGCCTTCGACAACACATTGAACAACCATTTGGTTTTCCAAGAGCAGGATCTCTTATTCCAATGTGGGTGAAAGAGGTGTGAGTTTCCTCCTTGCTTCACTTTGACCCATACTTATTTGAATTCATAAACAACTCAGAGCTTATTTCAAGTATGTTACCCCAAGGTAACAGATTGTGGAAGCAGATCCTGATTGTAGCATAGCAACCTCATGACTTTTAATCAGTAATTAACAATATATATGCAGTACTATCTGATCTTGGAGGCTAATGCAAGGTCACCCCTGGTTAGTGCTTAGATGGATGCCCACCAATGAATAACAGGTGCTGTTGGCTATATTTCAAAGGAAAAAATTGGGGAAATCACCTCTGAGCATTCCTCGTCTGAGAAACTCTCATGAAGTCAAGAAACAACTGGAAGACACATATACACACACTGCCAATTTGCATCTCTCTCTCTCTTTTTTAGTATGTAGACAGTATAAGGTACAAGACATTCTCAGTTATTGCCAGATACAGAAACTGCAACTGAGACAGAACTAATTTGCACCTGCATTGAAACATATAAACCCTTTAAACAAAATACTTTGCATACTGCAGACGGGATGTGTAGTGACCACCAGTAAAGAGATGTGGGACCAATATTGGTTCTTTGTGTCCTATTTCACATTCACAGGTTAGCACCACAATATTTTAAGATTGGCTCTGGGCTGTAACAAAAGGTATTTAGCAGACATAGTTTTAGCAACAGATGGGCCAAAAGTATGTAGTCACTTGTCTCTCCCCCCCCCCATTTTTAATTTATTTATATCCCACTCTTCTATCAATAGAAGGGTGCATCTACACTGTAGAATTACTGCAGTTTGACACCACTTTAGCTGTCATGGTTCGGTGCTATGGAATCATGAGAATTGTAGTTTAGTGAGGCACCAGCACTCTTTGTCAGAGAAGGTTAAAGACCTTTTTAAAACTATAACCTCCATGATTCCATGGAATTAAGAGATAGCAATTATAATGGTTTCAAAGTGAATTAATTATACAGTGTAGATGGACTCTAAGGCAGCATGCACTATAGAATTAAAACAAAATACAGTTAAAACAATACCGTAGACTTTCAGGCACCCATGGGGACTGATAGATGCTGGATAAAAAGGCATTTTTCTGCCTGAGAAAAGAAATCAAAGAAGATACCAGCCATAGCTTCCCATGAGCCATAGCTTCCTATTTTCCATGTCTTTGCCAGTTTTATCTGTGATGGTGATGGAAGAGAAATAAAGCCCTTCCATGAAGATCTTCAGATTTGGGCTCTTATAGGCGGTCTGGATCCAACATATTTGCTGCTGAATACTTGTATGAGACTATAGGAACATGCTTCCAAGGCACATCTGTATACATGCAGGAATACATCTGTTAGAGAAATAACTCTGGAACATGATCAAGCTGGAACATAGATATTTGGATGAAACATGAAAGCTTCAACCGTTTATAGTAGCAAAGTCTCTTCACCATTAACAAAGACTTCCAGAAGAGTAGTTGAGTATTTTGTCACTCATTTGGAGTGTGTTTAACATTTGGCTTAGAGTCTGAAGGATCCCAGACAGACCTAGAATAGCACACTTTGAATAACTGAACCTTGCTCCTATTACCTGCAGCTTTTGCAGCCCACGTCAACTGCTATTACTCCTTTAACAGGATTACAAATGAATTGCAAATAGTGCAGACTATGATATGTAAATGTCACTTAAACCCCTTTAACCATTTCAGATTTTCCTCTGCTTTGGCTTTCTCATTCATTGTATGTGTGTATGTGCGTGCGTGCGTGTGTGTTTACTGTTGTAACCACTTGACATTGTTTGCGGGAATATTGGGGAAATACACAAACAATGCAATAACACACATTACATTGGGAAGGAATTATATTTTCTTGCTGATATTCACATTCATGGGAGACCATGGTATTCAAAGAGCAAAAGTCCTGACTGTTTCAAAGGGAAAAGATGCATCTATGTTACAGTCCTCATTAGTCACTGAGAGACGATAGATCATGATGAAGGAACTGTATCATAATAACAGCCCTTATCTCAGGCCCCTTCTACACTGCCCTATATCCCAGGAGCTGATCCTGAATTATCTGATTTACGCCGGATTATATAGGTCTCCACTGCCAGATAACCTGGGATAATTATACGAGTCTCGACTGCCAGATAATCTGCTTTGAAAGGGATTATATGAGTCTATACTGTCACATAATCTGGAATAATCAAATAATCTGGGATCAGATCCTGGGATATAGGGCAGTGTAGAAAAGGGCTCAAGCTCAAGGTAGTCTGGTTCAGTTTTGACTTTTGTATTATATAGAATTTTTGCCAAGTCTCTTAAGATCAATAGGGCAAGGCACCTTCTTCCACTTAGGATAATATGAAACAAGTAATCCCATTTCCCATCTAATATTTGCCATTCCTGCTTCAACCCTAAGCTCTGTAAAATTTGCCTGTAGGTCTACTTTCTTCAAGATCCTTACATGGTAATCTGTGTACTAGTTTTGCCATCTCATTTGTGGTTTTTCTTCCTAATAACTAATTTTACAAAGAGTTTTTGTTGCCTGATAGTTTACGTTTTCCATCACTTCAGTCGATAATTGTAAAGAATTGCAGCAAAGTTCGCATTTATCAGTCATAGGTTTTGATTTACATTCTATTGCAACTATATGTCAATTCTTCCAGGGTAAACTGGGTTTTTCCAGTTTACTCTGCATTAATTAAATATCTGGGAAGAACCAGACCTTAACCTAAGTTTCAGATCTTTCCAGGTGTGGACCCTGTGGGAGTTGACTTCCAGGACTGCTTCCACAATCCCAGTGATCAACTGCAAAACCATCCCAATTTTTTGGGCTCCAGGAGCCTGAAGGAGCAACAGGGTGCCCACAACCTCTCCCCAGCCCCCCCCATTCCCCCCCCCTCAAATTACCATAGGGTCCTGCCTTACCTAAAGCTTAAAATAACCCCCTTCCTCCCAGGTTTCAGCCCCCATCCCCTACCACAATCTCAGGCTTTCCCTTGGGGTTGGCTAGATGCCATCCTTTGTAAACCAAAGGTTGACCCAGGATGGCATCCAGTCACCACCCAGCCCCCCATTCCCCCCCAAAAAAACTTACCTGAGGGGCCTACCAGCAGTGCACGCCCCTCCATAGAGTACTCTATAGAGTACTCCAGATGTTTGAAAATGATACGTCAGGAGGTGGGAGGAGTTAGGAGGGAAATCCCTCCCCCACATCCTAATGCATCATTTTCAAGCATCAGGAGTACTCTATGGAGGGGTTTATACTGCTGGTAGGCTCCTGCGGGGGGGGGGGGGGGGATGGGAGACTGGCTGGGTGCCATCCTAGATCAACCCTTGGTTGACCTGGGATGTCATCTAGCCACCCTCGAGGGAAAGTCTCGGGTTGTGGGAGGGGTGGCTGGTTATTTTAACCCACTTCCTCCTGGATTTTTAGCTAAGTGTAGAAGGGCCCATAATCTTTATTTCAATTTTCAGGTTTTTTATGTGGCTTGTTGTGGAGATATGTCCTTTTCTCTGAGATTGAAACATCCTTTTGACCAGTACATCAGTGAAGTATATTATATTGGACAAGTTGTTTTGGACTTCAGAGCAATGAGCAAGAAAAATAGGATTCCTCTGTTGTTAGTTCACATGATATTGTATGTCATGCATGCAAAATCTATGATCCTTCAGATTTTCTCAGACTCCACCTCCCTATGGCTTTAAGCAGCACAACAAATGGTCACAAATCATAAGTTTTTGTCCAACCATATTTGGTGGACCACAAGTTTCCCACTTCAAAGCTAGCATGGTATAGTGGTTTGAATGTTGGACTACAATTCTGGAGATCAGGGTTCAATTTCTCACTGAGCCATAAACCCACTGGGTGACCTTGGGCAAGTCACTCTTAGCATCAGAAAAATTAATGATAGGGGCCCCTCAAGTTTGAAATGACTTAAACAACTACAATAACTCATTGGCTATATGTTTTACAACTTTGTCAGTATCACTGGCCACATATTTTACATCATCACAAACACAACCTCATTCTTAACCAACCTTCATTACTTCATTCCACCACAGTTTTGCATGATTTGGTCACTTTGTTGGAGGAGCAGGGAAGTAACTTCATTGTGAGCAGGTGTTATGAATTTGATGCAGCACAATAGTTCTAACCAATTAAAAATATTTGAACAGAAGTAGTATATGTACACAAACGACATATAGTGAAGGTAGGAACAATAAGGTTCTCTTAATATGATGTATTACAGCTTGTAGCAGTATTCGCCCTGTCCAAGCTAGTTGACTTACTCCTTAACATTTCATAGATGTAAAATGGGACACATGTAGACAAGCAACATCATAGTGTGATCAAGAAAATAAAAGATATCACATAAAGTAGGGAGGTAAACTGGGACCTTTTAAAAGCCGCTGAAAGTGGGGAAACACATTATTAACTTGAATTCTCCTTACCAAATCAAGACAGTTGGAAGATATGGGTTGGACCTGCCAGGCATTGCATTTTGATACTTCTTATATACACAGATAGGTTTTACACATATTTGTCAAAGTTCCTTAAGACTCAGAATGAAAAAGCCAGTTTTTATTATTGGGCCGGCTGAGTGATCTTGGCCTATATATATATATATATATATATATATATATATATATATATTTGCATACCACACTCAAGACAGGAAGATGACTAATAGAATGAAACAGCTACTGAACACCCAAATAAGCATTTATAATTGCTTCCTATCCACAAAATATATGAATTGAAACGTAAAGTCTTATATTACCAATGATTAAATGTATCCATACCCCTCACATTCCACTATACAGTAGCAATGTAAAAATTTCTTTTTCTTTTCTTTTACTAACTCTCTCCAGGGGATGGGTGAAAATGCTCATCAGGGAAGATCTAATTTGCTCTGTAATACCTTCAGATTCATTCAACAGAGCTTTGTGATATGACACTAGAGTTTTGGGACTCCAATTTCAATCAGGCAGAAGACTTTTTTCTTCTCTCTTCAAGAGTGTGGAAACAAAAACAATTTGAAATGGATGCAATCTTTCTGAGAAATGATAGCAGTATATCGGCTGAAACTACTACAGCTAGTTATTGGAACAGAAAATATAACACTTTTGGCTATGATACAGATATAGCAATAATGAAAGTCAGGAAGAGATATAGTAGCCACTTTCTTTGGGAGTCAACACAAAGGCCCCTTCTACACTGCCATAAAAATCCAGATTATCTGCTTTGAATTGGATTATATGGCAGTGTGGACTGGATTATATGGCAGTTCAAAGAAAATAATGTGAATGATCTGCTATGATAATCTGGATTATATGGCAGTGTAGAAGGGGCCAATGTGTCCTGACTATCCACATGGATATAAATCTCAACATTATTTGATCTGAGACTACACCTATGATGATTTGTTTATTCAAACTAACTTGTTAATTTTCATCAAGATGACTTTAACTTATGGACACCCTATGAATTAAAAAAACTTCCAACAGTGCATCTACTGCTGGATCCACACTGCCGTATAATCTGAATAATCAAAACAGATAATCCAGATTATCTGCTTTGAACTGGATTTTATGAGTCTACACTGCCATATAATCCAGTTCAAAGCAGATAATCTGGATTTTATATGGCAGTGTAGATGGGACCTACGTTGTAAAATTCATATAATTTGACATCACTTTAATTGTCATACTAGTTAGTTATAGTTTTACAAGGTCTTTAACCTTCTCTGTCAAAGAGTACTGGTACCTCCCCTAACTAAAATCCTGGGATTGCACAACATTGTGTCATGGCAACTAAAGTGGTGTCAAACAGCATTAATTCTACAATGTAGAATGCACCTCAAGACACTTTGTTATTGACAGCCCTGCTAAGTTCTGGCAAACTCTGGGTCATGGCTTTATGTTGGATAACTAATGGTGAGGAATCCTGGAAAATGTGGTCGAACAACACGTAGAAGGCTGTACAGTTCACACCTCTGTGTTACGGGAAACCTATTTTTAACAAACCCAAGTTTAAAGCCCACTTCCCCCTTTGGACCCCTGCCTCAGAATAAACTCTAAAATGAGGTTTAAAAATGCAACACATGTTGAATTTAATATGGTTAAGGATGATGTTGAAACTTGAATTTGAATACATTCTAAAATATCACATCTCATATTTTCCCAGATGTTGGTGCTGCAATGTCATTATATTCAACATAGGAGTGTATAATACATTTTATATCGTACAGTATGTTTGTTTAAGCCTCTGAATATATCAACATAATGGCACTGGTTGGTAAAAATATGTATAGTTTATCACCTTGCAGTAAAACAATATTCCTTTCAAAGTAGTTATGTTTTTATACTATATATAATAGAACACCTGGAAAAACATCATCTTGATTGCTTGCCAAAACATTTGCGAAAATTGCAATGATTTTACTTGCAATTAAAAGTTATGAAGAAATTTCTCAACATCTTTACATATTACTCTCTAAGGGTATGATCCTGTATCAACTTCCCTGTATCAATTTCCCTATGAAATGCACTAGAACTTACTTCTAAGCAGACCCGAATTAAATTAATTAATACTCAATTAAATGTTGTATAAATACTATGGACTGCTAAAAGGCAAATACACGGGTAGTAGAGTGAACCAAGCCTGAATTTTCCATAGGAGTCTAAACTGAGATTGTTATACTTTGGTCATAACTCATTAGAAAAGACAATGATGCTTGGAAAGGTAGAAGCTGTTTAATAAAAAGTATCCAAAAGATACTTTCTTGCCTAATAAAATCCCAAGAAAAGGGAGATTGCGACAAATATTTATTTGTTAAAAGATATTGTTCATTGAGGAGAGTTACAACAGTAAAAAAATAATAGTGTCTCGCAATGAAGACATGAAGATACAGTATGTTATTGTGACAACTCTGGAAGAAGTAATTCTTTAATAAAGAGAAAAGAAAAGGGAACATAGCAAAACCCATCTGTGATCATTATGACATTAAGAACTGCAGATGAACAGACACATATTTAAATATTTTCTGAGAAATCACCAGCTCAAGACCAACATGTTGTTTGCCATTATCTGGGAATCTTTATAGTAAAACGAAATTGTTCCACGCTTTTCTTGTCAAGGTAGCAGAACAGAAAAATAGTAATTGGAACTGCCAAGTGAAAAGAAAACCAGAGCAGAGGTGTTTCCTGACATTTGAGCAGCTGAGACAGTGAAAAAGGCTGGTAGATGTTTGAAATGATGAATATGGGCTACCTACTCACTGATGCTGCAATTTTCAACCCATTACTCCAGAATAACCATGGAGCAATCACTCCAATCTTATTGGGATTTCAATAGGAGTACTCCAAAAGAAGTAGGTTATAAATTGCAGTCTGAGATATCATAAAGGTTTAGATTCATTTTATTTTCTGGAACAATTCACCAATCCCTCCACCCTAAAATGGAATGTGAAGTCCCTAATTGTCATGAAATACAAACTGTCAAACTCATATTTATTTATTTATTTACAGAATTTTTACCCCGCCTTTCTCACCCGAGGGGACTCAAGGCAAAAATTCAATGCCTGAAAACAATGAGTACTATATATAATCGAGTATAAGCCTAGTTTTTCAGCCCTTTTTTAGGGCTGAAAAAGCTCCCCTCAGCTTATACTCGAGTGAGGGTCCTGGCCAGCTTCTATTCAGGTCGGCCTATACTGAATATAGGTATTCAGAGTTAGACAGTCTTATCTTATTAACGTCTTATTATTATCTTAAATTACAGTTTTATATAAATATTCAAAAACATTTAACCTACTGATGCCTCAAATAATGCAATTTTATTAATATCTATTTTTATTTTTGAAATTGACCCATAGCTGCTGCATTTCTCACCCACGTCTTATACTTAAGTCAATAAGTTTTCAAAGTTTCGTGGTAAAATCAGGTGCCTCGGCTTATATTTGGGTCGGCTTATACTCGAGTATATACAGTCTATTTGCATGTACTCATAGCTCCCAATGCTTTGGAGATATGAGTACATGCAAATATAGATAGAAATAACTGAAGTAACTTCATCTCAATAAAATAAAATACATAATTCTAATTCTTTTTATGGAAAACTGTAGTGTTCTCATCACCATCCTCTAAAAAATATGGATACATTTATTCCACCCATCCACCTGTGGTGATAGGGCACTGTTGTTTGTTTGTACTATTGCAACAAATCCAAAATAATAGGTCAAAGTGACATGGACATCAATAGTGTACTTAGAGAAGGGTAACCAAAATGGTAAAAGGCTTCAAGAATGGTAAAAGCCCCATGAGCTTCAGGAGATGAGAGAGTGCAGGCATTACTAGACCAATGGATATCAAAGTCACATGTTTATCACTAAAATAATATCTGGTATTACACAATGTTTGTGTTGCTTTTTTACTTAGGCAATCCCTCACTGTCCGAGTATGATGTCCGTCCAAGGGTTTTATTTTTCTTGGAAGATGCTTGTGGGAGTTTTTTTTAATGTGTGAAGGTCAATGCACAGCCAGTCAACACACAATCTTCACATAGTGAGGATCCCAAGCAGTGGCATGGTTAACATGACGATAGTGGCTTCTAAGTCTGTTGCAGCCTTTTTCTGCCTTCACAGGAGTTGTAACATGTACCATGTTATCTTCCGTCTGATCCGCCGTTGAGGTCTTCAAGTCTACGGATTGTGTTTGTTCTCAAACCACCTCTGCGGCCCCTCCTCGGAGTACAAGACTCTGATGGTTATGCCTACAGGTTCTTTGGAACATGCAAGCCCCCTCATGACAACATGGTGACAATCCATCTAGAGGGGGTTGTGTTGCAGCATGGAACTGTTCAATGTATTTTCTTTTTTTATATACTTTATTTATAGTTTTCAGTATATACATAAAAAGTGGGGGAACATTTTGGTTGATAGGAAAGTAGGAAACTTGCATTATTTAAAAAAAAGAGGGAAGAAGAGAGAGAGAAAAAAAGGACTATTGACTTCCATCCATCTCCACTGTGTCTTCGATCCGATCCTGGATCTCCTCCATTTACTATCATTCCCTTCTTACATTTGACTTCCCTTAATTCATGTCTTTCTTGTACTCTTTTCATCGTACATTTGTTCTTGAATTATATTATAGTAGATTTCTTTTCTTTATTAATAAAATTCAAAAGTGGTTGCCAGTCAGTACATTTCTTTGGAAAACCCTGTTGTTTCTTTATCAGATATGTTAATCTGTCCATATTCCTAATTTATTAACCATTGGTCTACATTCGGTACTTCTTCTTGTCTCCAATTTTTCGCGTATACGATCCTTGCTGCAGTTGTCATATAGTTAAGTAAAAGTTCATCATTTTCTGTTAGTTTTATATCTGTTATTCCCAGGAGTATGTGCTCCGGTTGCAATTGGTATTTAAGGTTCAGAATTGTTTGGGTCGATTCGTGTATTTCTTTCCAATATTTTTTAGCTTTTCCGCATGTCCACCATATGTGGAAGAATGTTCCTTGCTCATCCCTACATTTCCAACAGGTGGTATCTAAAGATTTGTTAATGAATCCTAATTTCTTTGGTGTTATGTACCACCTGTGGAACATTTTAATTAGATTCTCCTTCAAGTCGTATGGATACATCTGTTTAAATTTTTTGTTCCATAGGTTTTCCCACTCTTCCATCATGATGAATCGACCTATATTGCATGCCCATTTTGTCATACATTCTTTTACAGTTTCTTTCTCCATTTGCCATTCCAGGATTTTCTTATATGAATGTATTTTCAAGACAGTAAATGAGAAACTAGGTACCAACTTTCTCAGAAGTTTAGGAAGAACCTATACCTTTGCTGGGTGACACCCTAGCACTATATCTAGAGTACAACAAAGCACATGCAACAATTCTACATAACAGAAAAGAAAATTGTAGGCACTTGACCTGAATCTGCTACTTTTGTTGGATAATTATAGCAAGTTCATATCCTTCTGAGGAATAAGAACATGTGAAGAACAGTAGCTCTGCTGTCTAAATATAATATAAACTGTTTCAAATATGTTATCCAAAAGTAAGAAAAACTACATTTTTCCCAGTCTAAGATGCCATCAAATGTAAATTGTGCCCTGTTTTTTGGAAGCTTCAATTTTAGAGGGGAAAACATTTTCTTATAATTTTTTTTAGAATTTCCTCTGCATGTACAATGCTGTTTTGCTTGTTTGTTTCAATGCAGCTTTTTAGTGTGATTTTTTTTTCTGTGGGTAAGGAGGTAGTGAGAAGAAATCTGGAAGTCATCTTGTCTGCATGAGTCTATTTTGTTAAGTCTATGGGCCCATTGGGGAGACAGCAGAAAAGGAAGCGGTGCTTAGCTCAGCCAAGTAGGTAAACGGCCATCTGGCTAGTCTGAATTCAAAATTATGGGGGCATGGCAGAGCCATTTGGGACTGGGGCCCTTCCTCCTCCTCCTCCTCCTCCTCCTCCTCCTCCTCCTCCTCCTCCTTTCTATTGGAGGTAAGACGGTTGTGTGTGTGTTTTTTTGCTTTTTTTTTAAACCATGTGAATGTAAGATACCATCAAATGTAAAGCGGACTCTGTACAGGAAAAAAATGTGCCTCAGATGTAATGAGGTGTATAATAAATATACATGCAAGCATTAAGGTAAAGGTAAACGTTTTCCCCTGACGTTAAGTCGAGTCGTGACCGACTCTGGGGGTTGGTGCTCATCTCCATTTCTAAGCCAAAGAGCCAGCGTTGTCCGTAGACACCTCCAAGGTCATGTGGCTGGCATGACTGCATGGAGCGCCATTACCTTCCCGCCGGAGCAGTACCTATTGATCTACTCACATTGGCATGTTTTCGAACTGCTAGGTTGGCAGGAGCTGGGGCTAACAGCGGGCACTCATTCTGGGATCTTTTGGTCCACAAGCTCAGCAGCTCAGCGCTTTAACACACTGTGCACCAGGGGCCCCTACATGCAAGCATTATTAGGAATATATTCATAACCTATTAGGATTATGATACCAATATGGTTAGATATTGGTGCAGAGTAACAAAAATACAGAAGTCTAGGGGTTTATGTGAGCAGAGGTGAGAAAAAGCAAAATAGCCAGCATCCCTTTCCTTTTAAAAGAGTCATGCGCATAAAATAAACATCAGAGACATCAAAAGTAAAATAGTAAAAATATGATTACTCACAATCTTGTATGATGATGGTCATACAGGTAAAACATCTTAATTCCAAAAGAATACAGTTCAGGATACTACACATCTCTTAACAAGAAGTAACATCAGCATGGCAGGATCAAAAGCCAAAAGGAGGAAGAGCAAGAAGAGGCAGGAAGAGGTGAAGAGAGAGAACAAAAGAAGGTCTCTTCTTTTATGCCCCAAATTCTAAAGGCATATGTAACTTCCTGTATGTCTCCAGGAAGTATACTCCCATTTCCCACATCACATGCAAAATCCCAAACTGGTGCCATCAACTCTGGAATGCAGCTTTGGCTTCAGGTTACTAAGCAACAAACAAAACTAACTACATAAACCATCCCACATTGAAAATGCATGCAAAATTGCTAGATAACCCAACAAGCATACTTAAATATATTTGAATATTGGAGATCACAAGTTGTTATCTTAAATTTCCCAGACTTGCACCCATAATGCTGAAGGATCCATCAGTCCTATTTCTCTGTAAGGAATTAATACAAAATCCTGCTTCTTCTTAATTGTATACAAGCAAGAAAACACTATAGGGATGACCAAATGCCTTCTGTAAGAGAGGGAAACTGGGAATGGATAGATGATGGTGTGAAATGAAATGTCATTAAATGCCAAACTAGCAATAATTATCCAATGCTGATATATGCAGATACTTAATCTTACCTTGATGAACACAGTCATTTCTAGATTATTACTTTCATAAGGCATTAATTTATATTTCTATATATTTTCTATATATTTCAGTTTTTGTTGATGAGAAGAAGTGTATTTTATGGAATGAAGCTTTGGCGTGAATTTGAAAATGATATTTTTTAACCTTTCTATATGAATGGATTACTAAGGAGTTACACTTAATACTGAAGGATAACACATTTATATTGAAAGTGTGCATCAATGTCCACTTCAAATTCCAAAAAGACAATGCTCACTCTTAGCACTAAAACCATTTTTTCCTGTATTTGATGTAGAAGATCATGGCAAAACATTGTGTGCAGCACATAAAATGAAAGCAATAATCTTCAAAGCTAAAGACCACATCCTTTTCTTTCCTGATGTGAGACCAAAATTGCAGGTGAAAATAAAGGGAAGTTCTTTCAACTTTTCTTTTTAAAAAATATCCTTTGCAAGAAAGAGCTGAAGCTACTCTACCAGAATGTTAATTTTCAGAAAGGATGCCCAGTACGGCTTATCTAGGTGTCATTTTGTGCAATTGTTTTAAAAGATAATTTCAATGGACCTCCTAAAATCTATATTATGGGTAGTGTAGTAAAGAAAGGATGTTTGTATTAAAAATGCTGTCCATTTCAAAACCTCTTGGCCCTCAGTTCTAAGCTTCTTGGACTTGGAGGCACATTCACACTAATTTTAAACTTCCTTGAGCAAACGTACTCAACATTGGAAGTTCATAATATACATCTTCCGTCAATTTTTCTGTTTCTTCAGCATTTGTGTCTGAAGCACCAAGTCAAAATACTATTAATATTTTTAAGGAACAACATAATTCATGTTTGGTAGGGCCACAGGAAAGAATATTCTTGGTGACTACAGAGCTCTCCAGAGGGGTTGTGGCGATTGACCCCTGGGACCGTGGAAGCAATTCAGGGAGTCAGTCCCCACAGGGCCTTCACCTGTAAAGATCTGGACCTTAGCTTAAGTCCGGATCAGTTATTATTATTATTATTATTATTATTATTATTATTATTATTATTATTTTTATGTATTGATAACCCGGATTGATACCAAAAGGTGCCAGGTTCAAATCCTGGGGAGCGGAATGAGCGCCCGCTGTTAGCCCCAGCTCCTGCCAACCTAACAGTTTGAAAACATGCAAATGTGAGTAGATCAATAGGTACCGCTCTGGCGGGAAGGTAACGGCGCTCCATGCAGTCATGTCAGCCGCATGACCTTGGAGGTGTCTACGGACAATGCCGGCTCTTCGGCTTAGAAGTGGAGATGAGCACCAACCCCCAGAGTCGGTCATGACTGGACTTAACGTCAGGGGAAAACCTTTACCTTTTTACCTCGCTTTATCTCCCCAAAGGGGTCTCAAAGCACCTTGATATAAAAGCATTAGTATACAATTTAAAATATGTAAAAATACAAACATCAAAACAAAATTAAACACAAAAAGCACTAAAATTTCACAGTTGAAATCCATCAGAATATATTCAAAGTTAAAAACCACAGCACCCCTTGACTAGATACTAAACACATCTTTAAAAGCCTGTCTGAAGCAAAAGGTTTTAGCTTGCTGCCAGAAGGACAGCAGGGAGGGGCCCATTCAAGCTTCTCCAGGAAGGGAGTTCCAGAATCGTGGGGTGGCCACCGAGAAGTCCTGTTCTCCCGTTCCCACCAACTGAGCTTGAGATGGAGGTGGGACCAATGGAAGGGCCTCTCCTGAAGATTTCAAGGTCCAGGCAGATTTGTACAAAAGGATGCAGTCGGCCAAATAGCCTGGACTTGAACCGTCTAATGCAGGAGTCCTCAAACTTTTTAAGTGGAGGGCCGATTCACAGTCCCTCAAACTGTTGGAAGCCGGACTATGATGAACTAGGCCAAAATTAAGATTGTTGTTGTTATGTGCCTTCAAGTCATTTCAGACTTAGGTCAACCCTAAGTCTAAAGTTTAGGACAGAGGCCAGGTCAATGACCTTGGAGGGTCGCATCCGACCCACAGGCCTTAGTTTGGGGACCCCTGATCTAGACAATCTCATAAGACCATAGGTAAGCAAAGAGACCTGCAAAGACTATCTAGATGGTCTCATAAGACCATAGGTAAGGAAAGGGTCCCCAAAGGCCATCTAGACAATCTCATAAAACCATAGGTAAGGAAAGGGACCCTCAAAGGCCATCTAGACGGTCTCATAGGACCATAGGTAAGGAAAGTGACCTCCAAAGTCCAGGTAGACTTAGGTCAACCCTAAGTCTAAAGTTTAGGACAGGGGCCAGGTAAATGACCTTGGAGGGCTGCATCTGGCCCCTGGGCCTTAGTTTGGGACCCCTGGTCTAATGTTTTAAAGGTTATTAACTGGCACTTTGAATTGTGGCATGGCAACCAGTGGAGCTGCTGCAACGGGGGGGGGGGGGTGTCCGCTCTCTATAGCCAGCCCCAATAAGCAATTTGGCTGAAACTGAAGTTTCCAAGCACTCTTCAGAGGCAGTCCCATGTAGACTACATTACAGTAATCCAGACGGGCTGTAACTAAAGCATGTACTACCGTGGTCAGATCTGGCTTCTCAAGGAACAGGCACAGTTGGGGCACAGGATTTAATTGTGCAAAGGTCCTCTTGGCCACTGCAGATACTTGGGCCTTGAGGTTCAGCACTGAGTCCAAGAGGATCCCTATACTGCAGACCTGAGTCTTCAGGGGGAATGTGAGCTCATCCAGTACAGGATGAATCATTATTCCCTGATCTGCCTTCCAACTGACCAGGAGGACCTCTGTCTTGTCTGGATTAAGTTTCAATTAGTTTGCCCTCCCATCCAGTCCATTACTGATGACAGGCAGGCCTGTAGCGAGGGGGGGGGGGTTTAGGGGTTCAACCCCCCCCCCCCCCGGAAATTTTTCAGGTTATAAAAAAAACCTGGTTTACTCATGAATTTTAACTGGTTAACCAAATCCCCATGCTAAGTCTAAGAGACACAAAACATTAAGAGTCCCTCCAGGCACTATTTCAAGCAGATATTGACAGGTTTGTAGCGGGGAGGGGTGTGTGCTAGGGGTTAACCCCCCCCCCCCCGAAATTTTCAAAACCCCTCCCGAATTTTTTTTCTGGCTACGGCCCTGATGACAGGCACCGGTTTTGGTTCAGGGCAGCTTCCTTGGCATTAGGTGGAAAGGAGTAGTAGAGTTGGGTATTGTTTTTAAAACTTGGAATAAATTTGGTCTACTCAGTTTGAAACGGATTAGCCTGAAACATCATCTGGACACCTCAGACTAATTCATTTTTAACCCGAGTTTTAGGACTGTGTAGAAGGGCACTCAGGCTGCTAGGAGTTATGCTCCAACCACATCTAGAAAGGAGTGTGGTTCCCACGACTGACCAATATATCAATAGAAAGAGCAATATTGGGGAAAAGGTGGAGTATAAATTCAAGAAATATAATATACAGCTTCTCCATACAACAATTTCCAAATACCTTCCTAATAAAGATATTAATGACTGGACACTGATTTAATTTCCAACACAATTAGTATATAATCATTTGGTCAAACTTAATTACACAGAGACATTCTAGACATACCTAAGATCCAAGAGATTTTTTTTAAAAATGTCCATATTTCACAGCCTGTATATTATGAAAGAGTTTAAATAATGTCACATACATACAGCACCATTTCCTTCCATTTTCAGGATTTTCATGGGGGGAAATAAAATATTTGCATGATGCGAAGCATCTCAGGATGGAAATTGGATTTTTCTAGCCAAAGGAAGCAAGTAAACTTCTGTAGAATATTTTCCTTGCCAGAAATATGGAATAAGCATTACCTGACTTAATTTTTTTTTAAATCACCCTTTTATTTCATTTTGTACCAGACTACAGTGAAACGTGAACTGTAGCTTTAAGGGCCTCTCCCAGAATTAACAAGCTCCAGGTGTGCAGCAACCAGTTAATTGCTTCTGAAGTGAGCAAAAAAAGATCCAGTTCCAAGAACTTGCAATTTTTGTGAAAAGTGTAACACTCAGGAGTTTTGCTGCCTCGGTGAGTTCCTGTGGCGAATGTTATGCACGTCCTCCTTAAACCAGCAAGCTTGAAAAAGCATCGCTTTTATGAATGACTGTGTTGTATACAAAGATGAATGTGCTGAGCATTCCTTAAGGAAGTTTGTTTGGCTTGCCATTTATGCTGAAAAGAAGAAGTGTGGTCTTATGTGTTTTTATGAAAATGAGCCTAACTATAAAATTCACCTTTGTATCCCAAACCTTCTCAGCTGGTTGAGGGGTGCATGTGTTAAAGGCCCATTGCTTGTTCTAAGTGTTACGGCTCTTAAAATGTCCTCTTTGACAAATGAACTCAAGCATCCCACAATGTCTCCGTAAATACAAATGCCTGGTGGCTAATAATGATTGCAGATTTCTCAGACTGACCTATCTTGTTTCCCAGACTTTGTGTCATTTAAAAAATCCAGTTTATTTATATGATGATGATTAGCAGTAATAATAATGTCTGAAGAAATAAATTATACAAATGCTTCACCACAGCTAATACAATGCAAATTGCTAGGTGCTGATTACTGTCAAGACACTGCATCTAGTCCTAAACACTATACAATTCCCCTTGGAAATTATTACTTCTCTGTCTTTAAACATATGCCAGATTTTTTAAATGTAGTGTTGAATTTTGTGGTAGCTGAACACACTAAAATGGAGTTTTTGACCATCTTCGATTCATCTCTGATGCATTGACAGTGACATTTTGTCATTGTTTTCTTGCTTCTCTCCTAAGTGAAAGTTTTGCTTGAAAGTATTTCCAAACGATAGTCAGCCCTCCACATTTGTGGATTTAACTTTTGCAGATTTGGTTAATATGATCTTCTATAGTAGTGGTTCTCAACCTGTGGGTTCCCAGGTGTTTTGGCCTACAACACCCAGAAATCCCAGCCAGTTCACCAGCTGTTAGGATTTCTGGAAGTTGAAGGCCTGGGCTGTGGTGCAGGCTGGTGAGCAGCCAGCTGCAGCCAGCTGCAACAAATCACTCTGACCAAGAGGTCATGAGTTCGAGGCCAGCTCGGAGCCTGTGTTTGTCTCTGTCTTTGTTCTATGTTAAGGCATTGAATGTTTGCCTTATATGTGTAATGTAATCCGCCCTGAGTCCCCTTCGGGGTGAGAAGGGCGGAATATAAATACTGTAAATAAAACATCGGGAATCCAGAGGTTGAGAACCACTGCTCTATACTGAGCTTCTGCTATGAATTGACCATAGAATTGCACTGGAGGACCAAGAGATTTCTAGAGAAAACATGTCTTTGGGTATTTGTAGATCCTCCAGTGCACTTCTGTGGTCAACTGATGGTGGAAGTTGATCATAAAGTCACATCGGAGGATATACAGATTCCTAGAGAGATGTTCTCTCAAGTAAAAAAGTGGATTTTAAAAATTTATTGCTTGTCCACTTTTGTGAGGGTCTTGTATCCTGAACACATACTGTTGCTCTTCCTGGAACATATTCTTTTTGTTGCAGTGTGCAAGTCATTTCTGGTGTGAGAGAATTGGCCATCTGCAAGGACATTGCCCAGATGCTTTTTACCATCCTTGTGGGAGGCTTTGCTCATGTCCCCACATGGAGCTGGAGCTGATAAAGGAGCTCATCCATGCTCTCCCCAGGTTGTTTCAGGATGTTTCTTTTCCAGTTAAAGGGACATATCAATCTTACTGCATAGAGAAATCCATTTGAGATTACAACATTCTCTTTTTGAGATTACAATATTCTCCACTTTGGGTTGCTGTGAGTTTTTTGAGCTGTATGGCCATGTTCCAGAAGCATTCTCTCCTGACGTTTCAACCGCATCTGTCACAAACCTCTGGGGATGCTTGCCACAGATGCAGGTGAAACATTAGGAGAGAATGCTACTGGAACATGGCCATACAGCCCGAAAAACTCACAGCAACCCAGTGATTCCAGCCATGAAAGCTTTCAACAGCACGTTGTCCATTGGAATGTAAAATTAGTTAGAGGGATAGATGGACCATGGACCTTTTCTGAATGAATTTGAGTCTGCTGATCAGGACTTGATTAACCATTATGCAAAATAAACACATCATTTGGGCATCGAGAGGAGAGGGGCACCACAGAAATTTTCCCTTGCCAGATTTACTATGGACCATGTAGTGCAAAACTGTAAAGGATGTAACTGAACCAAGTTCGACAAAATGGGACTCCCACAATAAACAACTTTATAATTAGAAAAAGCAGTAGAAAACTTTTCAAATATAAATAAAATGAAAGTACAGAAAAATAAACATCATTTTCTATATTACTGTAAATTTTGTTTCATTTCAAAAAATAAAATTTTATTTTACGATTTATTATTGTTTATATTTTGAATTAGATATATACGGGAGTGCCAAAATCTTAATCCAGCCCTGCCTCTGAAAGTGGGCCCCAGCCTTTGCTACAAAGACTACCATTTCCATATATAAGCCTAATGGTAACTCAAATGTTACAATGCTTGTACAGTTGTCTTCAGCATTTCTAAACATTTATCCTGGCAGGACTTAAAGAATTTCACTGAAAGAGTATCTGCTTGCCTAACACTTCCTTGGTTTGATCTCTTCACTTGATTTGTCAAGCTAAGCTTAAACATTGTTGTTCAAGTAATATATACGTATTTGGGAGTTATTATATATCCATACTGTGCCTTCATTGTCTAGAGCTTTCAACACCTCTTCCATTTCTACTGTGTCAAAAACTTACTCATAATTCCAGGAAAGCATACACAATGGTCCGTTGTTTCTGGCTCCCTTCCTCACTTGGTAATTCACTGTTTGCAGGTGATTGCTGCCTTAGACATTTCTTCTAATCCAAAATACTCTCATGCATGCTTAAATTGTCATTAAAATACTGTTCCTCCCCCCCCCCCCCCTTTTAAAATGTTGGCCATAAAATACTGCCATCTGGCATTACTGTGTTCTGGTGATAGGCAAGATATTAAAGAAATATATTCAACTCCTGCTTTTAAATATGAAACACACACACAAATCAGATTGGTCAGTCAGTGTGTTGTGTGTGCGCGCACATGCACACCATTTTACAACAACTAGGGACACATTAAAATGAAAGTATTTCAGACTGTGATTCCCAAGTAACTCTGCCAACAAAAACCTATAGGTCTGACTGAGAATCAAGCTATTGATTATACTTACTTTCTTAACAATAATGTATTTGTTTAAATATTGGCCGCACTACCACACTTTGGGGGAAGAAAATCAACCTCTCTCATGAGGTGGTGTTAATGTGTAAAGGGCCCATATATCAAAAAGAGGGTGATAATTGCATTCCATTCTTATTGCTGTATCCTCTGTGTGGAATTAAATGTTTTGCCTACTTGTTGCTTTTTAAGCTATGAGTTGTGCACACTCCACTCAATGAAAGTTAATGAAAAGTCAGAAATTTTGTTCTGTATGTGCTGAGGAACCTTCTAACCAAGGTGAAAGAAGAAAGTGCAAAAGCTGAATTGCAGTTAAACATCAAGAAAACAAAGAGTATGGCAATCAGACTGATGGATAACTGGCAAATAGAGGGAGAAAATGTGGAGGCAGTGACATACTTCGTATTTCTAGGTGCAAAGATTACAGCAGACGTAGACTGCCGCCAGGAAATCAGAAGATGTTTAATTTTTGGGAGGAGAGCAATGACCAATCTCAATAAAACAGTGAAGAGTAGAGACATCACACTGGCAACAAAGTCCACATAGCTAAAGCAATGGTATTCCCCGTAGTAACCTATGGATGTGAGAGCTGGACCACAAGGAAGGCTGAACGAATGAAGATAGATGCTTTTGAACTGTGGTGTTGGAGGCAAATTCTGAGAGTGCCTTGGACCACAAGAAGATCCAACCAGTCCATACTCCAGGAAATAATGCCCGATAATGCTCACTGGAGGGAAGGATATTAGAGGCAAAGAGAAAGTACACATAATGAGAAGACAGGAAAGCTTGGAGAAGAGAATGGGGAAAATGGAAAGAAAAAGGAAGAGTGGCCGACCAAGGGCAAGATGGATGGATGGTATCCTTGAAGTGACTGGTTTGACCCTGAAGGATCTGGGGGTGATGACGGCCAATGGGGAGCTCTGGCGTGGGCTGGTCCATGAGGTCACAAAAAGTCAGAAGCAACTGAACGAATAAACAACACATGCTCTTTAAAATACCTTGAAATTGTTCATATGATGAATTTTGCTGCACCCGTGAAAGCTGGATTCTTAATTTATTATAGATTTGTTTGTTTATTGCATCTCTGTCGTGCCTCCCCACTGAAAGAAAGAAAAATTCAAGATAGTTCAAAAACGTACTGAACAATAAAACCATTAAAATCAACACTACAAAGCAATCTAAACCATACAGCTATTCAATTCAGTACTCAATCAATGTCAAAAAAAATTAAAATGCCATTTGGAATAGGTGTGTCCTTATATTCTTTGCAAAAGCAGTCTTCCTAAAAGATCACAATTCTAAGGTGAGTCCATTTCATCAGCTAAGCACATAGGAGAAAACCATCTTCCACATGTCCCACCAGTGGTCTTCTTCAGTTAGTGGAACATTCAAGATCTCCCTTAATGTTCCATACAGATTTGTCCACACCAAAATGACAGCTATGGCCACTTTGATGAATGACCATCTCTGGACTGACTCATGATAACGAGAGTCTGTGATACTGTTCCGTAGTGGCTGAATTCCTTCCTAGAAGGTCAATCTCAAAGAGTAGTGTTGGGGTACTTCTATGGCTTTTTAGCCATTGTAGTATGGAGTCAGTCTGGTCCCCTATACTATTTAACATATACATGAACCTGGTGAGAGAGGGTGTCTGTAGTTTTGTGGGCCAAGAATCATTAGTATGCTGAAGTTCTGTTTCTCCTTCCCTCCACAGTCAGGGAAATGTCTCTTTTCAAAACTTTTGTTTGACCCTAGTGATTGACTCAAACAACATAAAACAGAGGTGCTTCTGGTCAGTCAAAAGGCAGATCAAGAAATATGAATTTGGCCCATGCTGGATGAATTACACTTCTTCTAAACACACAGGTTTACACTCCTAGATTTAGCTCTATTCCATCTTGGGCAGGAATGCATTTGCATTTGAAGCTAGTGTGCCAGCTGTGTCTGTTCCTTGGGGTGTCTGCCTTGACCACTGTAGCACATCCCATAGTTACTGTGGGGATGCCTTTTAAGAAGTTCAGAAATGTCAACGTTTGAAAAGCTGCAGCCAGGTTGAGGAACAACAACTCACCAGGTGCATTTCAAAGTGTTGGCTGTGACCTGTAATGCCCTACAGCTCAGGCCCAGGCTATATGAAGGAATGTATCCTTCTTTATGATCCTGCCCAAGCATTAAGATCTATCTTACAAAATATGCCAAGTCCATTCAGAAACAATTTACTGCACAGTTCTTTTATGAATATGTTTGAAATACAGGAGAACAGCAGAGAAGTTTGGCAATAATCATCTTGCATAACTCAATTTTGTTCCACAGTGGGGTAGGAGAAATTCTTGAGGTATCATCCTCTTTGTTTATTTATTTTATTATTATACTGCTTTTCTCTAGCACAGGGCCCAAAATGACATACAGAAATCTACAATCAAACTCAGTTTTTGGTGAAACCTGTGAGATTTACACTGTTGTTTGGCTGATTCATCTAGTTTTACCAAATCTCTGTGATTCAGCAAATGGAGCCCCTTGCAAAGACACTATAGAAATCTTGAACCCAGGCATTTCTCTCAAGCACCAAAACGGAACAAATCTCTTCAACACAAAAATCCACTTTGGATTACCTCAACGTTTTAGGAGGGAAAGCAGCATCATAATGTAAGGTGGACGGGGACAACTTTTACTGCTCAGTTGTTATTAGTTACACATCCTTGCTGATCATCACCCAGACATCTACAAATGCATCCTGTTCTCTTTTCTGACCAACCTTTTGTTCTGTGCCTTCAACTCATTTTTGACTTATGACAACCCTATTTCTGTGTTTTCTTAGCAAGATGTGTTCAGATGGGGTTGGCTTTTTCCTCTCTCTGAAACTGAGAGAGTGTGACCTACCCAAAGCCATCCATTGAGTTTCCATGATTGAGCAGGAATTCAAGCTCTAATCTCCCCAAATCCTATTACCTTGTCACACAGCTGCTGGAATGTTGTGAGTCATCGGGGGATGTGGGGAACCTGTCACCCCATATCCCACATCACTCAACTCCAGTTGAGGACAATCCCATGGGGGGAAGCGTTGATCATGTGGCTCCCCCTCCCCCCCAATGGATTCCAATGTTGCCTCCCATGGTTTTTTGTGTGTGTGTCAGGAGCTACGTGAGAAACCATAAGTCACTTCTGGTGTGAGAGAATTGGCCATCTGCAAGGATGTTGCCCAGGGGACACCCAGATGTGTTTTGATATTTTTATCATTCCTGTGGGAGGCTTTTCTCATGTCCCCGCATGGGGAGCTGGAGCTAACCGAAGGAGCTTATCCATTCTCTCCCCAAATCCAAATCGGCAACCTTCAGGTCAGCAATCCAACCTTCATGTCAGCAGTCCTGCTGGCACAAGGGTTTAACCCATTGCGCCACCGGGGACCATGGCAGCAGTATGTGCCGACTCTGCCCTACTTCACCTACAGAGCCCCACCAACATTGTTTGATGGGAGCTAAAAGAGTCCATAGTTGAAGTAGGGCAGAATTGGCATATGCTACCGAAATCTGCCCTTTGTAATGAGGTCCCTAGCCTACTACTCAAACTATTGATTCATGCTGGCTTTCTGATCAACCCTGCTTTACATATTTTAGGGGAGAACTGGTTTCTATTTCACATGTATACTTTTGCAAGCTGTGATTTCAGTGTCTTTGAGCAAAAAGAACTAGTCAGCTCTTAATTTCCAATTCAAAACAATATCTGGTGCTTCTTTCAGTGATGAGGAAATGGCTCTGAGTAACAGATTTGGTACCATTGAATATATGCATTAAGGATGATTTACATAGAAGTATCACCTGATGCCTTGATTGAACGACATTGATTCAAATCTGTTTATTGTCCAGCTTACTAATTGCATACCCTGACACTGGTGCTGGAGTGATCCAATTAGATGGAGCTGAGAAACACATATCAGACATTCACCACTGTATCTGTATATGACAGATAGAACTTCACGTAGTCAGTGAAGCACATGGAAAGTGGCTGATTAAATCCTTCCATCTGAATTTGTAAGCTCCAAAACCTTGTCTCAAGTTTTTCTCTTCTTTCTAAAACCTGACAGTTCAACACCCACTCCTTAACTTCAACTGATTCTTAATGTGATTTAGAATGACATGAGACTGCATTGTAGCCAATGAAATATGTACCATTTTCCCTTTTCTCCATGAAAAAGAAGATAGATTGGTTAGACTTCTTTTTTTAGAGCACTTGGGACACAGCATATAATTATGAAGGTTGCTTCATAATAACTGTGTTCTAATTAATCCCTTTACCAGTTAAATTAATAGCCATAATTAACATACATGAGCTTTCATATGTATTACTAGAAAATGTACACCCATATCCTCCTATTGTTTTTGTTGAGGCAAACGAAGGAATCTCTTAAGAGGCTTAGTGTTCACAGCATGCTTTTTTTTTGGGCAAAATAACTTATTTCCCTCACTACCAACACACACACACACACACACACACACACACAAAACAAACCAATAACACTACGAAGCACAAAACACCTAAAAATAAAATATATTACTAATATTAACAAAATGTCATTTAAAATATTAATTTGTAAAGCATTTACTTACATTTTTCTGTCTGCAAATCATTTTGTATGGACTGAAAGGATCAGAGAATTAAATGTCAGCAAATAGCACCCCAAATACACAATACTCTTGCAGTTAAATATTTCATTTCTGCATGAGTGGTCATGAACATCTATGGATTTGCCAGGTCTTTGTAGCCTATATAGAAGGATGATACAAAAGTGCCTTTTATAAGTGAAATTATAAGTGAAATGTTAAGATATTCAGATAAAGTGGGTCAAAACGGTATGAAATTATCAACAAACTTAAAACACTTTGTGTCTATTTTTATTACATTCAGTAGGACAAAGATCTCACACAATTTAACAGAACTCTCTTTTATATATATAATATATACACACACACATTTAAAAATGTATTGCTTGTTTAAAAGTCTGATCACATAAGTATGTTCCCACAGGGAAACAAAGCTTACCTGTGAATTAATCCGTTTTCTTTTTTGTTTCAATGCCATTTATCAGGAAAATCAAATGGATCTTCTTTTACTTTCAGATTATCACTTTTCAAGTGCCCCATCATCCACAAACCAATCTACCTCCTGGTGGCCTGTAGTCAACTGATACTCTCTTTTATTATACAATTTCATCTCTTTGATTCAAAAAGAAAAGAGGCACAAAAGGGTTAACCGTCTGATTACGGTAAGCACTGGCAGTTAGTTCTTCTAAGCTGCTAAATTTCATACACACGTATTGCTTAGGGTAGGTTCAAGGTTGAGCTATCACATAATCTGCCTAACAGAGATCTAGCCACCTGGAGAGAAAGATGGATGATTTGGAAATACTCCACACACCTTGCTAGCATTTACGTGGGCTAAGTCAAGCTGTTTTCAATGGAAGGATAAACGTTTCCCCCTGATTACTAAATGAGAGTCTCATTTCTGCAAAAGAGGTTCACAATCAAACCCAAATCAGAAGAATATTCTATAACCCTGATGTCTTCTATGTTTGCCAAATTTTGTTTCTCTGTTTATTCCAGCAGTGTTACAATAGTGAGGTACTCTAGTAGTGTGCGAGTGGAGAAGACCTTGTCCATGAAACTTGTGCTGGAAATGGGTAACAATGTACAAACAGGCTTAAACAAACAAGCAGCTGCAGGACAGCAGAGGTAGAGAGAGTTAGTTAGGGTACCCTGCTGTGTTCCCTTTATTCTTTCTTAACCAATAGATTGATATTCTAAGATCTGGCTTCACTTCCTCTTGCCCATGCTCATCTGTCATATCAGTGGCCTAGGGGATAAAAGCCTCGTGACTTGAAGGTTGGGTTGCTGACCTGAAAGCTGCCAGGTTCGAATTCCACGCGGGGAGAGTGCGGATGAGCTCCCTCTATCAGCTCCAGCTCCATGCGGGGACATGAGAGAAGCCTCCCACAAGGATGGTAAACATCAAAACATCCGGGCATCCTCTGGGCAACGTCCTTGCAGACTGCCAATTCTCTCACTCCAGAAGCAACTCCGGTTGCTCCTGACACAAAAAAAAAGGAACCCCCAATGGTACAATGGGTTAAACTCTTCTGCCGACAGACTGATGACTTGAAAGTTGGGCTGCTGACCTGAAGGTAGCCAATTTAAATCCAACCTGATGAGAGCTCCCTCTGTCAGCTCCAGCACCATGCGGGGACATGAGAGAAGCCTCCCATAAGGATATTTAAAAAATCTAAGTGTCCCCTGGGCAACGTTCTTGCGGATGGCCAATTCTCTCACACCAGAAGTGTCTTGCAGTTTCTCAAGTCACTCCTGACACACACACACACACAAATCTGCCATATCCATGTGTCAAAGTTGCCTGTGCATAGTTGCCTGTGCAAGTGGGGTTGCCTTCCTCTCCCATGATGGCCTATTGACTTAAAAAATGAGGGTGAACAAACACTCTCGGCATGAGGTGTCTCTCTTCACTTTGGGATAATGAAGATAAAAGGAGGTCTAAATTCACTATTTTTATGTCTATGCGTGCTAATAGGTCTGCTCATTCTCAGACTGTTTTCCAATGTAAGGACGTTTTTCCTTGTTTAATCAATAAGAATATTGTTTCTGCAAAAGAGGTTCACAACCAAACCCAAATCAGAAAATTATGCTATAGCCCTGATGTTCTACTATTTGATATCAGATATTACAATATGTTTGTAATATCTATTATCTATGAATGACTTTGTTCTACTTAGCACATCATAACATGAAGAGTATTGTGCAATTTGGAAAAAAGCTGCACTAATTGCATTATTTAATATATTCTTTGTTTGGAACATACAGTAGTGCGTTGTTTGCTTCCAATCTCTCCTTCTCCAATGTCTATATAAAATGAAGGACTATTCAAACATCTCCTTTAATATTGTTATTCTTTCTTTCTAACACAAAGTCTAATGCAAATAGCCTCCAAACCATCCAGTTTATATTCAGAAGAGTAGATTCAAACATTAAGCATTAGCACTTCCCAAAGGGTGCAATTCCTATGGATTGAGGAGCCTCTACCCATTAGAACAGGGGTGTTGTGACTCAGCTGGAGCCTCAGAGTGACTCTGACGGGGATTATGGGATTCAGGTTCAAGATAACTCTGATGGGAATTATGGGATTCAGGTTCAGAATGTTCCTGCTATGGAAGATGAGGAACAGGGAGGCTTTCCCATGGCAGGGAATGGTGTTGATGATACTGAAGTTAGCCAGGTGCAAATTGACTCAGGGAGGGAGGACAGCTCTCAGTCTGATAGCATGCAGACAGATGCTAACTCTAACGAACTAGCTGGCCTTGACGAAATGGAATCTTTAGATCGAGCTGGCTGTTTCGAATTCAAGATTCGCAGGAATGCTAGAATAGCAAACGAGAGGGAGATCAGAGGCCAAAGAAATGCTTTCATGCTATGCAAAGGGTATTAAAACAGTGTGCTGAGAGAGAAACCTTTGTCAAAGCAACTTCTCACTCGAGTCAAGAAGCAAGCTCTCACTTTTCTGGATTATCTTGCAGTCTTGTGTGTTCATGTTCATGGGACTTTGTGATGCATTAATGGAACCTTGTTTTATGCTCTATGTTTTCTTGGATTATTCTTTAAAGCCTTGTTTTGCAACAATCTTTTGGAACTTTACTTTTGCTTTTTAAGAACTATTTATTTCCTAATAAATTACAAAAGACTTCAGCCTGTGTACAGTCTGGTGTGTTTAGCAAGGTGAAGCTAACCTGGGGTGTGACAAGGGGTCCCCAGACGAAGGCCCGTGGACCGGATGTGACCCTCCAAGGTCAGTTACCTGCCCCCTGCCACAAACTTTATACTTAGGATCACCTGAAATCTGAAATGACTTGAAGGCACACAACAATAACAATCCAAATTAGCTTGACATTGGAAAATCAGCCTCCCTATGTAAAGGTTAAGAGAACCAGGCAACAGAGCAGGTGAAGTCAGCATTCACATTATCTCCCATGTTTATCATAGCCACATTCAGAATCTCTGAATAGATTCTGAATGTGATTCCAGCCATGGAAGCCTTCGACAACTCTCTGAATAGAGCTTGTGAGTTGTGCCAGTTGTATCTCCAAGCATATACATACAAAACTTTTATATTAATAAGTTATTGCTTTACATGCTTCAACCTTAGCTATTTTAAACTGGTATATGCTTTTGCTGCTGCTGCTCAGTCGTTTAGTCGTCTCCGACTCTTCGTGACCTCATGGACCAGTCCACGCCAGAGCTCCCTGTTGGCCGTCACCGCCCCCAGTTCCTTCAAGGTCAACCCAGTCACTTCAAGGATACCATCCATCCATTATTCCCTTGGTCGGCCTCTCTTCCTTTTTCCTTCCATTTTCCCCAGCATCATGATCTTTTCCAAGCTTTCCTGTCTCCTCATGTGGCCAAAATACTTCATCTTTGCCTCTAATATCCTTCCCTCCAGTGAGCAGCTGGGCATTATTTCCTGGAGGATGGAGTGGTTGGATCTTCTTGCGGTCCAAGGCACTCTCAGGATTTTCCTCCAGCACCAGAGTTCAAAAGCGTCTATCTTCCTTTGCTCAGCCTTCCTTATGGTCCAGCTCTTGCATCCATAGGTTACTATGGGGAATACCATTGCTTTGACTATGCGGACCTTCGTTGCCAGTGTGATGTCTCTGCTCTTCACTATTTTGTCAAGGTTGGCCATTGCTCTCCTCCCAAGAAGTAAACGTCTTCTGATTTCCTGGCTGCAGTCTGCATCTGCAGTGATCTTCGCACCTAGAAATATAAAGTCTGTCACTGCAAATTTTTCTACTGTTATCATTTTTTTATTCTCCTACCTCTAAGTTTTGATTATTTTTTCTACTGCATATACTGCCCTGGGATTCCATTAAGTAGGGCAGAATTTAAACTTTAAAAAATAGAAAACAAAACCAGCTTGGGATTTTCTACTGAATTACCATAGCTCAGAGAAGAAATTACAGGAACAATTTTCCCCATATCCACCAAACATGCACTGAACATATCTAAAATGCATTGGATACATTTGGTAGTAAACCAGATTAAATATCCTTGTACACAAGGTCTTCCCCCTCCTACAATAAGAATGGGAAATGTTTTGCTTCTGGCTCCTCTGTAGGTCAGGGATTTCAGGGACATGGTCACAAACCTTGACTTTCAGATTCATAGATATTTATTGGGTACCTCTCCTGCATAAGAAATCTGGAAGGAGAGTCGGGAGCTAGCTGAGTCCTGGCTTTCATGTGGTATGGAGGATTCACCCAGCTTTTGGGAATACTGAAATAAATGTTATCTATTTTGACCAGTGTTGTGAATACATTGGACTGAAAGCAGTGCTGTGACCTGTCAGATCCTCTGGCCAGTTATAGGCTGTTATCTCTTTGCCTACCTACTCAGTTTCAGTGCTAATTCCAGCTCCATTTCTCACTTGGGAGATATAGTAAGGTTGAAATTTCAGTCTATCCAATAGTTGAATGTATGACCTGTATGTGCAGGATGGAGGAAGAATAAATGCATAAAAAGTAGTATAGCCAGTGAAGCCAGTGCCCAATTTGATGCACATGAACTTCTATACTATTCTAATTTAATTTCCTTATTTCTACACCATCCATTTCTGGGTATTCATCTGTACTTGTCCGTATGTGCGTTTCAGTGTCCATTTTAATGTCCTCAGCTGAGGAAAAGCTAAGGCTTAATAACACTTCTTTTCTTTTGCAACTATCCATAGTCTTTTAATACCTTTTATTTAAAATGACTGTGCATTTAGGTCTCAAGAAAAGGTGGAGAGTGACAAAGGTTAAAGAGGTATTTCTGACTCTTTTTTGACCACAGAATGTTCCAATAAGTCAACCTGAGATAGCACTCAGCTTCACATTATGATTAATGCAAGGTTATCTTCATTCATTGATAACTAACTGACTTTTAAACCATACAGAGTCTTGTAACTAATGACAAGGAAAAACTGAACTGCAAAATGCAATCAGTTGTTTGACCTGTTAAAAGTCATCAGCCTGATTTAACTCCCCCAGAATATATTGTCCTTGCAACAATAACTGACCATGAACTCTTCTGGGCAGACTTCTTGATTGCCACATTTTTTTCTTTTTAATAGAAAAATATCCCCAAGGTGTCACATTTTTCATGCATTTCTTGAGGAAAAGCCTTACATTGTGCTCACAGATTGAGGTTTGGCATGTCGGCGGATAGTATGAACTACATATGAAATGTCTCATTTGCTTCTGGTATAGCAGGAACACAGCTTTCTGTTAAGCATGACTTGGTTTAGACAATGATTGGCAAGTAGTCATACTCTCAAAAGGAGAATTAGAGACCTAAGGAAACAAGAAACCAGAAGGGCTAGATGAGAGTGGATTAGGAATACAGAAAGAGGGAATCAGAGAACAACACAATATAGTAGTGGATGAGTGTATATTTCCTTCACTCTCTCTATCTAATGATGAGACTGAATTTTAGAAAACAATGCTTACAATTGAGGTCTGTGAGGTCAACATCCAACTTCAGAAAATAGTGCATGGTGAATCTTCAGAGCCTGTGCTTGGCTGCATCATCTGTATGTGGCTTATACTGCCAGGTTTTGCCTGGTTTCTAAGCATGCCACCTGCTGTCCATGTGTTGCAATATTCAGCTTGGATTCTTACACATCATTAGAGTGAAGTTTCTAGTCCTTACACTTGCTGAGATCCAAGTGATTCCACTACCAATATTTTAGGTAATGTGTAGATGTGATTGTGATGACCAACAGATTGGGTTAGTCAGGCCCGTAAACTGGGTGAACTACCTGCCTTGGATGTGGTTGTCTAAAGAAGCTGGTACATAGCTTGAAATAGGCCCTAGAGCCATCTTTGTCATTGGATACCCAAGTAGACTGTGTGGTTTGGAGTGCTTGAGGCCAGATTCAACTGGTTTCTTAGGTTTCCTGGATAGGCATAGTAATCTATATATTGGAAACTTCCTAATGAGACAACTGTATAACATTCTATATGGGGCTATCCTTGTAGGCAACTTGGAAACTACAGCCGATGCAAAATGCAGCACTTGAATTGCTGACTGGAACACCATTCAGAAGCCATATAACATTGTTATTTTTTTTTTTTAATGCTAGTTGCCAATAGATTTCTGGACAGAAATCAGATTGCCGGTGATAAAATTTAAAGCCCTAAAAGTCCCTTTCTTTCAATGTCTTCCTAAGAACTCTATTGGAAGAGACTCCCTTACCCACAAGTATGGGTAACACATGGTGGAAGGACATAGAAGAGGATCTTCTCTGTGATAGCACCGCAGTTTGCCCTTTCTTGCTATATAAAGTTATATGTTCACTAATATAACTAGATCTTCATGGAAGATTAATTAAAATGATGTACATCAATGGTCTATCTGGACAGTTTCACATATCTCTGTATCCCAAGTGTTGAAGGACTTTATCACATTAGAAGATACTCGGTTCCTGAGACAGTTTGAGAATGATTTTGAATGGGTCCCATCACATGATGTTTGCCCATCCCATCAGTATTCCGCTGAAATCTGTCTGCAAAGCATCACAGAAACAAATTATTTGCAGATGGAATTCTAATTGTGTTTTTCAAATATTGTGGATTCTTCCATTGCTGAAGTGCTGTTTTTGTGTATGACAGAAAAATCTGTATGCATCCCATCAGCAATGATACTTTTTAAAAGGTCATAGAATGATGATGGGGTGTTTTGAATGGATCGAGTAGCCAGCCTTTTGTGGTGTGATGAGTCAAAGTGCAATACAGTGTTCCCTCACTTATCGTGGGGGTTACATTCCAGGACCACCCACGAAAAGTGAAAATCCGCAAAGTAGGGACACTATATTTGTGTTGTTTGCAAGTAGTGACTCTGTCCCCTCCTCACCTCTCAAGTACACACATGCACGCTCCCGCCGCTGCCGCTGCCTTGTGAGGCAAAAACAAAGCTGCTTCAGCCTCCTTTTCTCTCCCTTCCTTAGGCTTCTCCTTAGGAAGGAAGTAGAAAGAGGGCTTTATAAGGGATTTATAATATTATTTTATGATTTATACTATTGTTTTAGTGTTTACTAAAAACGCGCGAAAAAGCGAGGGAGTGAAAAGTGAACCACGAAGTATTTATTTATTCATTTACAGTATTTATATTCCACCCTTCTCACCCCGAAGGGGACTCAGGGCAGATTACAATGAACACATATATGGCAAACATTCAATGCCAACAGACAAACAACATATATAGACAGACACAGAGGCATTTAACATTTTTTTCCAGCTTCACGATTCCGGCGAGGGAACACTGTATTTTCAAATCATAAGAATTGTAATAACCAGGAGTGATGAGAGAATGCATCCTGTCTCAGTACAGTATGCATCCTGTCCTTTAAAAAATATGAGATACATACTGATATAAACAGATTATATCCCAATGTGATGAGATCCTTAGTGTTGTCACATGCTTCTGTAAGATAAAATCAGTAAGAGTTAGGGTTGTGTTTTCAAGGAAAACCTTGACCCATTTAGTGTCCTGGCTTTCGATGGGGACCCTGATCCATTTACTGGGAACCTCCTGAAATTGAGAGGGCAGATATCTGTTTTCACTCTGGGGTGCCAAAAAATCCATTTTCTGTTGGCCCACTATGAGTGGGGGCTTCCCATCATTTTAGGCATTGAACCTGTTTTACTCTAGGGGAGAGGTACTTGGCTATGGGTAGGTGTGTGCATTTTCTCGGCCTGCATGCCACACATGCACTCTCTTTTTAAGGCAAGGGAGCAACAGGTAAGTTCTCATTCTTACTCTAGAGGAGATGCTTGGCTGCAGGTAGGGGAATATATTTTTTGAGCCTGCATGCCACATACACACACTCTTTCAAAGGCAAGGAGGCAACAGGCAAGTTCTCATTCTTACTCTAGAGGAGGTGCTCAGCTTCAGGCAGGTGCACACACTTTCTGGGCCTGCACGCCACACACACAGGCACTCTGTTTCCAAGATAAGGAGGCATGGAGTGCCACGTGCTGATGAAAAGCAGGTGAGGAGCCAGAATCGGCTCCCACTTGCTTTCGTGTCAAGCTAATTTTTGTACTGGGAGAGGCCTCCCAAAGGTAACAAAAGTAACAAAAGAACTGATGAAACGAAGGAAAACTGTTCAGCGTGCCACTCTAGTAAGAGTCATTTGGTGACATTGGCAGAGTCCCTGCATATGAGTCCACTTGAACATCTATGTTTACCTGCAAGACTGATGATTCTGGGTTTGCCTATGACAGTGATGGCGAACCTATGACACGCGTGCCAGCACTGACACGCCTAGCCATTTTTGCTGACACGCGGTGGTCACCTCTTGGGTTGTTAAGTGTTTTCTGGCCAAATTCGGTGTCATTTCATCCAGTTGTTTTTTTGTTTACTCCGTCCTACAAATGAACAGTACATTTATATAGAGAGAGATTATTATTATATCCTATTATTATATTATCCTATTAATATATTTTATATAATTATATTATATTATATTATATTATATTATATTATATCATTCTATTATTATTCTATTATTATTGTAGTATAATATCATATTATTATTATATTATATTATATTGTATTATTATTCATTATTCATGACTATATTGAAACTAGAATAGAGAGAAATCAGTGTGGAAACTTTGTGAAGCTTAAAATGCAAGAAGTACCATAGATTGTTGTACATGGAAATAATTATAGTAAATAGTTTTTGATTTATTAAATACAGTTATATATTAAAATGATACATTTTTGTTATTTAAACTATACATATTGTGAAATTATGTTGTTTTTTTTCTCAAAGTGACACACCACTCAAGTCATGCTAGGTTTTTTGGTGAATTTCGACACACCAAGTGCAAAAGGTTGCCCATCACTGGCCTAGGAAGTATCCATGATACCTATTTCTTCTCTGATGCCCAGAAAAAAAATACTTAAAGCAACAGCATCGGTGCTACATTAGTAATACAATTGTATCTTTTCTTATAGCTGCTTTATATGATACTTTTTCCTGCAGACATTAGTGAATATTATATCAGACATTATGATGGTGTATTAGGAAATGGCAGAAACCTGACATTTCACAAGCCCTAAAGATTTTTTTGTCTTAGAATGGATCTCTAGGACATGACACGCTGCAGATAATTTTCCATGATAGCACTTTGAAAAATGGCTGTAAAAGTATATTTAGACTCTATTAAGAAAACCCAAAGCTAGGCAACTAATAAAAAATAATACAAAGCCATTAAAATCTGAAAAACATAAAATAGTTAAAAATAAGACCAGGGACCAAAAAGACAGTGAAAAAAGGCCAGTGAGAACATGTAAATCTTCAAAACATTTGCAAAAACATGAGATGATTCACTAATAAAAACTCATTGAGAGGTGTGGGATCAATGCTGAAAAGACCTTGCTTCTTATGTTTCTTTGTTGGATAGATACAGTACATAACTCAAAATGAGGTGCCTTGGTAGCCATAAAAACAAAAAAGGCAAAATAGTTATCAATAACATACAGTGTAGATGGTAAATACTGGATTTTAACGCTCCATAATGTATCTTGACTTTATCAGCACTAGCAATGGCAACAAAACAATAGGTTTGAGATCTCTTGAAGGCTGATATGTTTTCGTGTTGCATATTTCAAGTCCTTGGGAGCAACACCCACCAAAAGTATGTTACAACACATAAAGCACTCCAAAGCAAAATCGAATTTGATGTAAAACAATGCAGGAAGTGGTTGGACTGGATAGGGAATTCTACTTGGAAAGTCAGACATAGAAAGAAATCATTTGTGTGAGCTCTCCAAGGAGCAAGTAGATGTTGTTGTCAAAGCACTCTGCCATCATTCTGTTGGACGGCATATGCTTTCTGTTCTCATTGCCTTTCAGTAAAGATCCCAGGGTGACCCAATTTGCATGAAGATGTTTACACACCTTTCAAAGCATATCAGCCAAATTCACTTTTTACTTTTAGACATGATGATATGTCTGTTCTCATTTAGAATACACAGCACTGTTTGTAATTTCCAGCATTCAGATACATCCAGCTTGATATCACATCTCATAAAAAGTAAAAGAATTGAAGAATTTTCCAAGGCTGGAATTAACATAATTGTATGTGCATGATGAGTACCCAGTGTATCTTTTTGCTGGAATATATCATAACACTTCAAGTTGAATAGCATGAGAAATAGTCTTCCTACATCCTAGTCTCTTCTGTTTTCTGCTCCATCTTTTTAGTATTTCCTTCCAAGATACAAGCACACCTCTAAAATATGATGCATATATTCAGAATTATATACTGTATTTCAGATATTAAACATTAAAACCATTGTTAAAACTCTGTATCATACTGAAATACCTAGTGGCCATTGAGCAGATCTCTGTCATTTCCTTTAATTAATTGATTGATGAATAACTTATTTTTTCTTTCAAAAAAAGTAATTAACCTTAACTTTCTTCTTGTTTACAAGTTCCACTCAGTGCACTTTGCCCAGCTCATTTTATGTTTTTTATTGCTGTGTTTTTCATGTGTTTTATAATGATTGTGATTTTAATGCCTTTTAAATTTATTTGTGTGTTGTTGTATTTGATATTACTGTATGCTGGTTTTATATCTGTAAGCCGCCCCGAGTCCCTCTGGGGAGATGGTGGCGGTGTACAAAAATAAAATTATTATTATTATTATTATTATTATTATTATTATTATTATTATTATTATGACACAGCAAACAAGATAGATATGCTGGATTATTATTATTATTATTATTATTATTATTATTATTATTATTATTATTATTATTAAACTTGAGTTCTGTCTATAACAATTTATATCAAGTAGTCTTCATCATCGTAAGTGAATGCCCTCTCTGGCATTCATGCCATAAGTTTGCCACCACTGTCCTATAGTATTACAGGACTAGTTTTTCTCTGTCTTTTTTCTGTTGTACCTGACCCCATTTTTTTTAGCTTTTTTCACAGCTAATCTTCTACAGGATTTTTATATGGTATTCATTAGGCTGTTATATTGGACTTACATTTCTAATTGTGTTGTTTCTTTCCTTTTTCGGCTGCTTGGGAGCAGCAAAGTATAAAAAATCATGATGATTCAACTTGGATATTGATGTTTGCTAATGGTTCAACAATTGGATCAGCCTGTAAGCCTTTTTAGAGAGATCCACTTTACACTTAGGAGCCTCCGGTGGCCTAGGTGATAAAAGCCTCGTGACTTGAAGGTTGGGTTGCTGACCTGAAAGCTGCCAGGTTCGAATCCCACCCGGGGAGAGCGTGGATGAGCTCCCTCTATCAGCCCCAGCTCCATGCGGGGACATGAGAGAAGCCTCCCACAAGGATGGTAAAACATCAAAACATCTGGGCATCCACTGGGCAATGTCCTTGCAGATGACCAATTCTCTCACTCCAGAAGCAACTCCGGTTGCTTCTGACATGAAAAAAAACTTTACACTTTATGCCGCATCATATTGAAGTGTCCCGCTTCACCTGGCTTCACTGCAGAAATGAGAAGCAGCTGGGGCGAATCCATCACACCGCGTGCCTCTCCCTTGCAGCAATCCCTTGCACCCCATCACACGGGGAAAACATCGCTTGGGCAGCGCAGGAGTGAGCTGACTCCATTGGAGCCAGCACAACATGAGAGCCTCCCATATTGAGAGTAAAGCGTCAAACAATGCTTCCACTCCATAGGAAGTTCCTCTGCATCATGTGATGGGCGGCGTGCCCATCCGTCTTCCAGCTGGAGTGGAAGCATCATATGACGCTTCCAGTGATCCTTTGACAACCAGGAGGCGTAAATTGGAAAATTAATGCCTTTCTTATGGAAAAGAAAGCTCTTGGTTTGTATAATCAAATATGCTAGTGCTGACAAAACTCTGGATTCACTTCCTATGTTCTAACAAGAAAGAAAGTGAGCAAGATAATATTTCTGAAACAAATATAACTGTTTTGGCTTTCTTGTCACCAGATTTGGTCTATTGGAAAAAGCTCGTTACACTAATTGTGCTGTACTTTGTATAATTTATGATCTCTTGTTTCAGCTGCCTTTGACAAATATGATTATGTAATGCCTTTTCAGTGTGGATAGCCTGAAGCCATAACACCTCAGAATATGATCTCATCTACTGTCTGAGAAAGAAAGATGAGATTCCCACCCTTTCCGCGAATATGATTCTGAAAATGGATCCAAGCTGAAGCTTACAGTTTAGATGGTTTATCAACTGCTGTTCTTAAGTTTGAACAGTTACAAAGGCTTTTTACACACACACACACACACACACATTCTCCAATGAGATGGGTTCTAGTCTCCAATTTATGATGATATATACAGTTTTTGAATCTGACTTTGAATACAAAACACATTAACGTTACTACCTGTAACAGCCTTTTGTTCTAGTCATCCATAGGATTGCAGCCTTTTTGAAAACTTAAAGATCAAGACTTTTATGTATCCCATGCTCTTACTTTGGGTGCATCTACACTGACCGCTTAGGTTGATATGTAATAGGATCACTCCCACAGTGCATGGGCCGGGCTGTGGCGCAGCTGGCTAGTAACCAGCTGCAATAAATCACTACTGACTGAGAGGTCATGAGTTTGAAGCCCGGGTCAGGTTAAGCCCCCCCCCCCCAACCATTAAATAGCCCTAGCCCAGGTTGCTGTTGACCTATGCAGCCCCGAAAGACAGTTGTATCTGCCACGTAGGGAAATTTAGGTATGCTTTATGTGGGGAGGCTAATTTAACCAATTTACAACACCATAAAACTATCAGGTTCAAACCCTGGGAGCGGTGTGAGCGCCCGTTGTTAGCTCCAGCTCCTGCCAACCTAGCAGTTCGAAAACATGCCAATGTGAGTAGATCAATAGGTACCGCTCCGGTGGGAAGGTAACAGCGCTCCATGCAGTCATGCTAGCCACATGACCTTGGAGGTGTCTACAGACAACGCCGGCTCTTCGGCTTAGAAATGGAGATGAGCACCAACCCCCAGAGTCAGACATGACTGGACTTAACGTCAGGGGAAACCTTTACCTTTTTAAAACTGTCAGCAAAACAGGAGGAAAGGAATGAGGAAGTACAGCCACTAGTGGACGGTGAAGCAACAGCTCCCCCTGTGGCCGGAATCATGAAGCTGGAAAAATGTTAAATGCCTCTGTGTCTGTCTATACTGTATGTTGTTTGTCTGTTGGCATTGAATGTTTGCCATATATGTGTTCATTGTAATCGACCCTGAGTCCCCTTCGGGGTGAGAAGGGCAGAATATAAATACTGTAAATAAATAAATAGATAAATTTAACCCAGGGCAAGACTACCTTTCCCTCGTTTAAGTTAAGTTTAGGGAAACCTCAAATCCTGAACCAGGATTTGGGCCTTCTCTCAATTTAAGGGGTGTGGTAACCTGTAGGCTGGTTTCTTAGGCCAGTTCAGTGCCACTGGGCAGCCACCCTAGATGTCCCCCACCCTATGTCTCAACTGTCCCCAGCCATGCTATGTAATTTACCTGTTCCTTGGCACTCTGCCTGATATTAGAGCACTTTCACACTAAATGAAATGGAAGGGGTGGGCAAGGTAACCTATCCTTTCTTCCTTCTCCATTAACCCATGGAAAACACTGTCCCTGCACCAGTGCCTCTACTCTCATTTCAGTGAAGAACAATTATCTGAAGTGAAGAACCTTCTCTGGTTATGGAAGCTGATTTGAAATATTGATTGTTCTGAGAAAGAGCACCCATCAATGAAGCCTGCAAAATTATTTGTCCCACATATTGTTGTATGTTACATGAAAATAATGAATTCAACCCCTTCTTCATTCCTTTCCTTTCCAAGTTTACCTGAAATTAATTCAGGAAGAATACACAGTATAGTGGAATGCATGTTTTATTAGCTTATTGTTCTTTCCCTTCATAGTCTACCAATTTTAATGATGTCCTTGTAATTGCTACTCTTTCCAGTTTTTCTGAAAAGCATTAGGATTAGCCCAATGCACGAGTATCACATCCAGTTGCGCCATCTATTCTGTGGTAAGGTAGACATCACATCATACTTACGTGTTGGTTTGCAAAGACCTTGGCAGGTTCTCTAACTTGCCATACATTGGTATCTTCCTCCATGAATTCTTCCTCTGAGAATTACAGAGCTGCCACAAAAAAAATTACATTATTTTTACAGGGTAGAAGAATTGCTAAGGTTTTGCCTTTTTTTTTTTTTTGATTAATTTCATGCCTGACTCAGTCAGAGATTAGGCCCTGACACAGGTTATAATTAAATATTGAAATCATGAAGTGCAAGAATGTTTAATTTTTAAAATATGAGTTTTAATTTACCTCATACAGAGAATAGCTCTGGTCACCTGCAGAGATGCATTACACACTACATTGCCTAATGTAGGATGCCTGAATAAGGCTGAGCATACAGTTAAAGTAAACTAATGCAATTTACTGAACAGCAGTCAAATATTTATCCAGTTGATGAAGCAGACTTTATGTGAAACTCAGACAATAATTAAAGAGAGGCCTGGCTTAAAACATGCTTATTCCAGTTTTCACAAATATGTAACATCCAAGCAGCAGCTTCCTTCTTTTCCTCTGCTGTTATTCTCCCATCACCCTGAAAAGTGAGCTTGTCCTTGCCATTCTCCTTAACATTTAACAAAATAAAAATATATTCAAGTCCATTTTATCTGAAAGGTGGTTGTGTGATGAGCCAAAAATATTCATCTGGGTTTTACTGAAAAATATTAGAGTAAGTTGGTAGAAACACTTCCTAGATAGTCATTATGATAATTAACTATTATAAAGACAAAGAAATGATTTTACAGAATATATCCATTACAGGAACACTACTTAACTGTATTTCTCTTGCCATCTTCATGAAACGGTATTCAAAATGGTGATCAGGCAGAAATAAATTTGTAGTTCAAATCTTTTTGAAAAGAGGATTGGCGCTTGGCAGTGGACCTCCTCCCAAATACAGATAATCTGAAAATAGTCTTGTTACCAGAGATGTTTACCTTATGTAATGAATACCAAAACTATATTCATTCACCTGTGAGAAGGCTGATAAATAACACTGTTAATGTTCCATGCACCTCAACTGGTTTATAGGACATTATCTACCTCGAATAGACAGCATTGTAAGCCTCATTTAATGCAAGAACCCCCTAAATTAAAAATGAAGCAGAACCGAGAATGGCGAAACTTACCAGGCAAATAATCTAACTGCAGGTTGAGCATCCCTTTTCCAGAATTCTGAAATGCAAAATACACCTAAATCCGAAATTGTCCACATGGATGTCTAAGATAATGATACCTTTGCTTCCTCGTAATTCAATGTACACAAACCTTGTTTCACACACAAAGTTTTTATATTGTATAAAAATATCTTCAGGCTTTGCTTAAAAGGCATGTATTATCAGTTTTAGCTGATATGCCAACTGAGTCCCAAGAATTGGAAGACCTAATGATAGTATTGGACATGTTGATAACCTTAATGTTGGACTTCTGCAATGTGCTGTACATTGAGGTAACTCTGTACCAAGTCTGGAAATTCTGATTAGTTCAAAATATGGAGCCAGATTGGTCCCTGAGTTATAAACATCCAACATATGAACATTTCTGTAGTTATGAATGGGTCCACTTTGCGCCGTCACCTCTAAGGGGCAGCCAATGTGCTCCCTGTCTCCTCACCTGCACTTCAGAGGCCACATCCTCACCTGGGCAGAAAAGGCAAGGTCGGCACCCAAAAAAGCCTGCCCCAGCACCAGGCATACTGGAAAATGTTCTCCGACCTTTCTTTCTCACAGAATACACTGCGAACCCACAGAGAAGAAAGTAAAGCCTTATGCCAGGGCCTTGGAAGAGCTGTGGGGCATCACGGATCAACCCTGGATGGGACATCACCACTGAATACCTGATGTGGTAGGCAATATTTCAAGGGAAGGAAGTGATAAAACCACTTCTAAGTTTTCCTTGCCTAAAAAAGCCTATGACTACAAGGGGGGAAGGAGCGCAGTGGTCACCCTCAGAATTCGTATATTAAGGTGAATTTGTATTTTTCAACTTATATACAAATTTAACTTAAGAACAAACTTGCAGAACCTATCTTGTTAGTACAGTAGAGTCTCACTTAGGTTGGTCTTCCCCTGACGTTAAGTCCAGTCGTGACCGACTCTGGGGGTTGGTGCTCATCTCCATTTCTAAGCCGAAGAGCCAGCGTTGTCCGTAGATATCTCCAAGGTCATGTGGCCGGCATGACTTCATGGAGCACCGTTACCTTCCAGCCGGAGCGGTACCTATTGATCTACTCGCATTTGCATGTTTTCAAACTGCTAGGTTGGCAGGAGCTGGGGCTAACAGCGGGCGCTCATTCCGCTCCCAGGATTTGAACCTGGGACCTTTCGGTCTGCAAGTTCAGCAGCTCAACGCTTTAACACACTGCGCCACCACCAGGGTGGTGGTGTAATCTGAAGATTGTCTGTACACCTATACTAAAATATTCCACTGGTTTCTAATTTGTTTCTGGGCATTTAGAGCCCTACATGGACTTTATGTTTTCGGGCATTTAAAGTCTACTTTCAATGTTTTCCCCAAGTCAATTGAATGCCCATATAAACAAAGCTATCGAAACTTTGAGATCTTTCCTCCAGAAGCATCTTAGAAATACAATTCGCTGTTTAAATGTTAACCCCTCCCCCCCACACATACACACTTTCAAAAAGCTGAACTGGGTGCTTCCACCTTGTTGTTCACATATGACCTCATCATATGGGATGAATTTAAAGGTAAAGGTTTCCCCTGACATTAAGTCCAGTCATGTCTGACTCTGGGGGTTGGTGCTCATCTCAATTTTAAGCCAAAGAGCCGGCATTGTGCGTAGACACCTCCAAGGTCATGTGGCTGGCATGACTGCATGGAGCGCCGTTACCTTCCCACCGGAGCAGTACCTATTGATCTACTCACATTGGCATGTTTTCGAACTGCTAGGTTGGCAGAAGCTGGAGCTAATAGTAGGCGCTCACTCCGCTCCAGGGATTTGAACCTGGGACCTTTCGGTCTGCAAGTTCAGCAGCTCAGTGCTTTAACACACTTCGCCACCGGGGCTCCCACTGGGGATGAATTTAGCATCTGTCTAATGGACAGAACCCGATGCTGGATATCACAAGACGTCATTTGTATGTCAGTTTTAAATCTTTTCTGGTTTTAATGATTTGTATAAAGGGGAAAAGGTGGGGTATAAATTAAAATAATAAAATAATATAATATTGAGTGAAAGGTTGGATAAATGCCTAAAATATAAGCAATATTGGGAGAAAGGTGGGATACAAATGAATATTATCAGCATCATCATAAAGAAACGTGGAATATTTAGGAAATGAATCATGATATTATTCTGGTCAAATACAGACATTTCTAGTTTTCTGCATGTAAGAGTATTAACGCAATAATCTAATGATTAATAGTTGCTGATGTGTGGGGCAACTATTGGCTGTATTAATAAACCATGGTAATCTGTCATATCATTATAGATTCTAATATGCAGTTAAATTAAAAAATAAAGTAGGAGGAACACATGGTAGAACACAAGGGCTTGTTTAATGATGATAAATACAAGGTGAACATGTTAAATAGGGTGTGGGGACATTTCAAGGCTAGGTACGCTTCAGCTTTCACTAATGATCAATTTTATAAACAGCTTTAAAGCCACGTATTTCTCTGTTAATTAAAAAAAGAGGCTAGGCATACACAATCACAATAATTACTGGAATATTCATAGTTTTCTACATTTTTAACATATGTTAATAGCATTTATGAATCTTTTTTCTCACAAGAGCCTGAAAGGCTTGTTGTTCATTTCTCCACCCAGCACAGTTTTGCAAAAGGCTGAAATAGTCTAGTTAGCACAGAAGAAAGCTGGTTACATCTCTGTCAAACTTTCTCTGTGTTAGTGTAAATTAGCAAAATATTTGGCTGACCTTCATGCTTGCTCAGAGGCCAGAAATCAGAGTGCTGTATGGACACTAAGACCAAGGAAAACCATCAAGCAGGTCAAATGTCATTTACTCATAAGCACAGACAAGAAAAGGAGGCACTGCCCAGGATCAGTAAGACAAAAAAAACTTGGTGAGATGTAAGTACAGTGCCTCCTTTTCATTCTAAAAGAGACTAGGCTGTTTCACTAGTGCTTAAAGGACTGCCATGCACTGTCTGTGAGACCCTTTCTATATTGTCGGGCATACGGACAACGTGGCCAGTCCAGCGGAGTTGATGGCGTAGGAGCATTGCTTCAATGCTGGTGGTCTTTGCTTCTTCCAGCACAATGACATTTGTCCGCCTGCCTTCCCAAGAGATTTGCAGGATTTTTCTGAGGCAACGCTGATGGAAACGCTCCAGGAGTTTGGTGTGATGTCCGTAGACTGTCCACGTTTCGCAGGCGTAGAGCAGGGTTGGGAGGACAATGGTTTTATAAACAAGCACCTTGGTATCTCTACGGATGTCCCGATCATCAAACACTCTCTGCTTCATTCTGAAAAATGCTACGCTCGCAGAGCTCAGACGGTGTTGTATTTCAGTGTCGATGTTGACTTTTGTGGAGAGGTGGCTGCCAAGGTAGCGGAAATGGTCGACATTTTCTAATGTTACGCCATTAAGCTGTATTCCTGGCATTGCAGAAGGATTAGCTGGTGCCTGTTGGAAGAGCACTTTGGTTTTCTCGATGTTCAATTAGAGGCCGAACTTCTCATATGCTTCTGCAAAGGTGTTTAGAGTGGCTTGTAGGTCTGAGCAATGCTCCTACGCCATCAACTCCGCTGGACTGGCTACATTGTCCGAATGCCCGATCACCGTCTCCCAAAGCAGTTGCTCTACTCCGAACTCAAGAACAGGAAAAGTAATGTTGGTGGGCAGGAAAAGAGATTTAAAGATAGGCTTAAAGCCAACCTTAAAAACTGTGGCATAGACACTGAGAACTGGGAAGCCCTGGCCCTTGAGCGCTCTAATTGGAGGTCAGCTGTGACCAAAAGTGCTGTGAAGTTCGAAGAGGCACGAATGGAGGGCTTAAGGGAGAAGCGTGCCAAGACGAAGGAGCGTCAAGCCAACCCTGACCGGGACCGCCTTCCACCTGGAAAACAATGTCCTCACTGTGGGATAACATGCAGATCAAGAATAGGTCTCTTCAGCCATCTACAGACACACCTTCAAGATGGAAGACAATCATCCTTGAACTACAAGGGATCGCCTAAGTAAGTAAGTATATCTCAGGATCTGATCCCAGGTTATCTGCTTTAAACTGGATTGTATGAGCCAGATAGTCTGGGATCAGATCCTGGGATAAAGAGGCAGTGTGGAAAGGGCCTGAATTTCCCTCACAATACATCTCTAATACATCCATGCCTCTACGTCATCTCTGGGATCTACCAAATCTGAGTGGTACAATCTGAGACAATGGAAAATGGAAGAAGGGGCCTTTTCTGGTTGTGCCACCTGGTGCAAAATCCTTTAATCTCCCAGTAAAACTTTTGAATATTATCTGTTTTGTTTTATGCTGGTTTAATCTGTCCCTCTCCCCCCTCCCCACTTCATATGTTTAGAAATCTGCTTAGAATGATCACTTACTTTTACTAGAGATGAAACCGTAACTTATTACTTAGTGCATTAGAGACCTTTAGGCAGACCCTATGGAGCCCAAGGGCTAATAGATATATTTCATATTGTTCAAAAGTTTGGAGTTGTCTAAACACATACACCTAAGTCAAAGTCTTATGATGCTTACTTGAAACTCTCACCAGGATAGGATAGATTATGAGGCTAGTGAGGCAACTATTGGATTGGTTTGAGAGATAGGCGGAAAACACTGGTAGTTGAAGGGATTGCTGCTCTCTTTTCTTAAGGAAGATAGAAAGTCCATTTTGTTTTATGAGTGTTTCACACTCACCTAGGGGTTTTAGCAGTGCATAGCATCTGTAATGGAAGAAAATCTTCTCACAATAAAAATTATTTAAGATGGCCTTACTTATCCTGTATGCATCAGAGGGCATCAAATTATTTTACATGGGACATAATGACCAGCTACTGATGTTCTCCATTCAGGCTTACTAAGTAGGCAGAAGGCTTCACATTTAAAAAGACGTGCTTCCAATACTGGAGAACAGTACTTTTTCCCTTTCATAAATGCTGGCGAATTTTAAATAAAATTTGACGACTATTTAGACTAATTCCATTGTAAGAACTAATCATATGCCTATTTTGTACTTGTATGGGATCATATACATTAAATTTAAGTGTGAGTAATGCGAGGTCATTAGTGTGATGTAAGTGATGATCATTTTTATACGAACTGTCAGTTTTTCAATAGGACTCTTTTGATAATGAAATGTTTCTCTAGAAGATGTTCCGGAGACTAACCATTTATAATAAAACAAAATGGGCAATTTTAGATTATGTGATATTTTATTAAATGATAAGATTTTGGGATTTTTTTTAAAAAAAATGGGAATTGTATATTTGAAAAGATCCAGTAAAGTTGAATCAATTTTAATAACAGTTAATGGAATACTTAGGCAATATTGTATTTCTCTTTATTCCAAAGGTCTACAGTAATACTTCCTATATCTTCTCCAGACTTACAATTAAGAGCCAATGAGATAAACTTTCATGTCTCATGTCAGTGCTTCTCTGTGTCTGAGAACTACAGCCCAAATCACTGTTACCAATTCCTTCTCAATTGTCCTATGCTCAAGATAGCAAATATCCCAAGAAGCAGTTCATTAGAGTGCCAGCTGTCAAGTAGTGAATACAGTCCAAGTCAGTCACAGGCTGCCCAACAAGCTAAAGGGTAAAAACAAAAGGGTGGTCATCAACCAGTCCAACCAGTTGGACTGGCAAGAAAAGAGAAAAGAGGGAGGAGCAGGTTGAACCTGTCACCCTGCACGCAGCTACCTCTCACAACACTTTTCCCATTACATCGGGAAAGTGACACCCTCATGGGGAGGCCCCGCGCTGGCTCCATTGGTGCCAGTACAACACAGGATGTCTCCTGTGTTGACAGGGAAGCATCTGGCAATGCTTTTACTCCAGTTAGGGGCAGAGTCACAGGCGGTGCCATTTGATGGCTGCCATGGGGCTCTGTCCCTGAAGCTTCACTTCACTTCACTTCACTTTATTTCTTAATTAGTTGCTCTCCACCAGAGTGCTCCGAGCGACTTACAATTTAAAATATCATTCCACAACATAAAAACATTCAACATAAAAACATTCAACAGTGACTATTTGGCAAATTAGATCTGATTTACTTAAATGCACAACCAAACAGCCAAGTCTTGAGTGCTTTTATAAAAGGTCGCAACTCCGACATTGCTCTAACTTATGGAGGCAATGAGTTCCACAGAATTGGAGCATAGGTTGAAAAGGCTCTACACCTTGTAGCTTCCAGGTGTACCTCCCTAGGGCCCGGTACGTATAGGAGATTTTCCTGGGAGGATCGAGGTGACCACTGATGAAAAAAAGGAATGAGACGGTCCCTAAGATAAAATGGTCCTTGGCCATTTCGAGCTCTAAATGTCAGGATTAGTATCTTGTAAGAGATCTGATGTTCTATTGGTAGCCAATGCAGTTGTTTCAGAATCGGTGTAATATGGGATCTTATAGATCAGGGGTCCCCAAACTTTTTAAACAAGGGGCCAGTACACGATCCTTCGGACCGTTGGAGGGCCGGACTATAGTTGGCCACTGAGTAATAATAAATAATAATAACAATAACAATAATAATAAAAAGTGGGTTGAAAGAGACCCTTTGGGCCATTGAGTCCAACCCCCTTCTGCCTTTGTGCACCAAAAGCACAAGCAAAGCACCCCTGACAGATGGCCACCCAGCCTCAATGTTAATAATAATAATAATAATAATAATAATAATAATAATAATAATAATAATAAAAAAGAGGGTTGGAAGAGAGCCCTTGGGCCATTTAGTTCAACTCCTTCTGCCTTTGTGCACCAAAAGCACAAGCAAAGCACCCCTGACAGATGGTCACCAAGCCTCAATGTTGATAATAATAATAATAATAATAATAATAATAATAATAATAATAATAATAATAATAATGGTTGTAAGAGAAGAAGAGACCCCTTGGGTCATTTAGCCCAACCCCCTTCTGCCTTTGTGCCAATGGGGCTGGATAAATAGCTTCAATGATCTGCATCTGGCCCCCGGGCCTTAGTTTGGGGACCCCTGTTATAGATGATACCACTAGTAGCCTGGCCACCGCATTTTGGACCATTCGGATCTTCTGGGTTTTTATCTTCGGAAGGCCGGCGTATAAAGTGTTACAATAATCCAACCTAGTGATGACTGTTGCATGGATTACCGTTGCCAATGCTTCTGTCGAAAGGTAGGTTGCCAATTTCCTTGCCTGGCGAAGATGAAAAAAGGCCTGCTTACTTATGGCAGTGATCTGGGCCTCCATTGTCAGCGATGAGTCCAACACAACCCCAAGGCTTTTAACAGTAGCAGACGGAACCAGAACTTCCCCATCAAAATCAGGCAGTAACTGGATTAACTCTGGTGGCTGGTCGGGCCAGAGTATCTCAGTTTTTGTGGGATTCACTTTTAGTCTACTCACTCGCAGCCAACTCATCACTACTTCCAAACACAGCTGGCTCTAAGCATCCTAGGAAACTTATTTTGATGCATGTGATGAGATTGTTAGTTAGCAGTCCAGATACAAGAAGTCAGCAAGGAGTAAACAGAGTTCTCAGTGTACCCAGTCCAAAGTCAAGAAAATATGCTGATAAGTATTATCAGTTACTCAGAGAAGACATTTGTGAGCAACAGAGGTGCTGGGGAACTTCTGGGAGATTGATGGACAACTGTATTCAAAATATCAGGTGCTTATTTAGGTCAGTGTCTCCCATTTAACAGTCACTGGAATCCTCTCTCTATCTCTTTGTCATATAGAAAAGGGTAGTGGCATGTCTTTTGTGTTCACAGCATCAGCATCTGCCTTCCAAACTGAGAGTGATCACTTTCATTATGTGATGCACATTCTTGGACCTCAGATTGAGCCACATCTGAATCATCTGGATCCCTCTGAATTGTGTTGTGTTGTTGTGTGCCTTCAAATCATTTCTCATTTATGGCAACACTAAGACAAATCTCTCATTGGATTTTCTTGGCAATAGGAATATTTAGTATGATTTTTCTTTGAGAGTGAGTGTGACTTGCCCAAGAGCATCCAGTGGGTTTCCAAAGTCAATTATGGATTTGAACCCTAGTCTTTGGAATGATAGTCCAGTGCTCAAACTACTGCACCATATTGTCTCTTTTGCCTGGATCACACTGGTTTCTAAAACTTAGAAACCTCCATCTGCTCTTCTCCCATCTGTCCAGTGCATTTTCCCTCTGAAACAGAGCCAGGGTTTGATATGTAGATCAAATTATTGTATTTGTTATACAATATATAACTTTTGCTACTGATGTGGGGACACACACACACACATACTTAAATGTGTAAATGATGCCAAATTCCAGTGTGACTATGATTGCTGGTAGAACTATTACCTTACTTATGCAAATCACTAGAGTTCATGGCAAGCCTGACATTTACAGAATTAATGAACTAAATAATTAAGTGACCTGGTAAGCGAATTGGTAAACCAGAACTATTAATCTTCTAATGAATTCCTTACTATCACTTAAATAATAATTTTTTGCATAATTTTAAAGGATTACAGTAAAGAAACATTAGAATAGAAAACCCATTATATAAGGAACGTTACTTTTATAAATCTGTCATTATCTCCCTTTTTTATTGAATTCATTTCTACCCAGCATTTAGAAACGTGGCTATTCCTGCACTAGTGACTAACAATCCCCAACAGATCAGTTGCTGAGCCTTTTTCTTCTTACTGAGCAAGAGAGGTCTGGGATCATTTACTGCCTCAGCCAAAGCACTGCCTAAAATGAGTAATTAGAATACAAGTATAATTTAAGAAATCCCATTTTTGATGGTGTGCATCACACTTTTTTCCAGACTGTTCATGGGCTAGTAAGTTAACTAGGCAAATAAAATGATTCCTCCATAGAAGCTGCTTTTAGACATATTTTTCTCATCTTGCTGTTCTCGGGGGGTTCTCTACACCTCCACTATCAAATTCTTTTAGAAGTTAAAGAAAGTTGGATTCAACATCCCCCATTATTTCTTCAAGTGTCCATTGATTTCAAATTATTCCATCTCAATTGGCTGTATTTTAAGTCTTTCAGCATTTGAATGATTACCTAAAAATTAACCACCCAATGTTGGATCAGGCACTGTTTCATTGATATTTATTAACCATGGTATATGACAAAGAAGATAAACCATGGTCACCTGCTGAACAAATGCCACTACTTTTTCCTACAAAGATTGAATCAGCCCCATTGCTTGAATCAATGAAGAATGTGAAGATTTGGATGACAGACAATGTTCAAAACTATTTCTCGACTGGCAAAAGAAATTTGACAGCTATCCTGGCATTTCTACAGTGTCTGTTCTTCTGCTACTGCAATTTTCTGAAGTATATTATTCATTTCCAGTGCAGGGAAAATACCCCATGTAGATCTATGGGGAAAGGACAGAATTCAGAGTGAGCAAAATATCTGCATGGTATCCTCAACATTTTTGTTTAAAAAATGGTTTCATTTTGTAATATACCAGCATATATTTTAAATGGTCAACTTCTAAGATTTTCCCATACATACACACAATTATGTTTTCAAAGTATATTAGTACCAAATTCAAACAAATTGAAGGACATTAAAAAGTTTTGATTAAGAATTATTTGTAGTTTTAAAATTCTGTTTTAATTTCAATTTTGCATGTTTTGATTATATACAGGCGAACCCTGAGTTACAAACATCTAACTTTACAAATGACTCATAGTTAAGAACAGGATTAAGACAACTGGAAGTGACAGAAATCTATCCCTAAGAAGGGGGATTCAATCCTGAAAGGCATCTCAGCTGAAGCTTTTTCACCAGTCCTTGTTTCTACAAGCCAAAATTTTCAAAATCCAATTATTATAGGGACAAAAATTGAGGTGAAATCTTCTGAACAGGGGCACAGACAGCAAGACAAACATGCTACCTATGCTATCCAAAACATACATATATATATATATATATATATATATATATATATATATATTTGGCTGGAGTTACACTTACAAAATGTACCTGTTCCGACTTACAAACAAATTCAACTATAGAATAAATCTATAGAACCATATCTTGTTCCTAACTTTGGGACTGCCTGCATATTTCAATGTATATCTTTTTAGAATTAGTGTGGGATGACTGACAGAGAACAAGGTTCTCTGGGAGGGGAAAAAATTTGTTTCAAAGATCCCGCTACAAACTAAGGGTCACATCATACTGGCCGCTGGAATTGTCACAGGTTGTGGCAAATCTGGTGGTATCCATTGGGGGGCATGGGGTACCAGTTGCCCCACGCCCCGCATTGCTCAACTTTACATTAAGGGAAAGCATCCTCCACCCAGCTTTCCCCCACTGTGTTGCTGTCATAAGAGCATGTTCCAGTTCCTCTTTACTTTTATGATGGAGCCCCACTGGAAGTATGTGATGGGAGCCGGTGGGCTCCATAACAAAAGTAAAGAGGAACTGGCATATGCCACTGAAAAGTACCCCATCTGATGAGGGTGTAAACTGGACTTTTCTTTGTAGAGGGGCAACTCATACAGAAACCATTATATTTAGGTTGGGGCGGGAGGAAAGAAACTGTTTGTTTTCGATAAATTATTTTATCACCTATTCATATATTGTTACATACAAACCTTCCAGAACAAGACTATCCCAAGCCCTAAGATTTAAGGGCCAAAACCATTCCTTGTAGTGTCATAAAAGATACATAAATCACAGTTGTATTAAGTATGCAACACAAATTAATGGAAAATCTCCAAGTCTAACTAATAAGCAATACATGCACAAACATTTTTAAAAGCATTGTTTTTTCCTGAGATTTCCTACCCTCCCTCTGAGGACTGAAGAAGACACTTTAGGCACTAGATCTACAAGCCCTACTATAAACCTCGGTTATTTGTATGAATGTATAGGCTGGGTCACATATTAATTCATGAAATCATAATGATTTTAAAAATACTTAAAATAATTAAAACAAAAAAGTGACAGTTCTGTTTGATTTGATCTGAAAGTTGTCGTCTAAGATGTTTGATCTTTAGCACCACATTCATATTCTGCCTTTCTCATACATACATACATGGACACACACCTTTCACTAACAACTGTAGTGAGTTAAATTGTCATATTTGCATTTCACAATACATCTAATTTAGGCAGTATTTCCTCCCATTACTCCCTGACCTTTTTGGAAAAGACTCACAATGCTCATTCGGAAATTTTCCTAACTTTGCAAACCTGAAATGAAAGAACCAGAGAAGATTTTGATTGGTACTAAATTATACCTTGTTTTCGAAATGAGACATTTCCACAGACCCCATTGAAAGGTCTCAGTATACTGAAGTTCATGAGCAAATTCTGCTTAAGCCACCAATGGGATGGATTTGGGGCAGGGGTGGGATGAGATATTTCCTCCATCCATTAGCTTTGAAACAGTGCAGAATCCATTCCTTTGGTCAATACACTTTGCTAGTAGGCTCTATGGGCTAATCTTTGTCACAACAAAGCTTTGATTTCTACACAGAGCAGGATGTGTAACAGAAAACATATGTCCCACAAAAAGAAATGAGAAAGTTTAACTGACTATAATTTGCTAGGAAGACTCTGAATTAATCTGCTTGGGCTCATTATTTCAAGATCACAAATAAAGTCAGTTCTAAAATAGCTTCAGTTTTATCTTGGCTGACAGTACCCAATCACCAGCTATTTGGCTTGACTGCAAAACAGTGTGTGGAAGGATTCCCCATACTGCCTGTGCCTTCAAACGGCTGAGCAATGTGGGAATATACTGCCTTTGAACGGCTGAGTAATATGCAAACGATATGAAAACAGATATAAATGCTAATAATTAAATGCTAAATGAATAATACCCAATGCAGAATATTTAAGGCAGCTTAGAGGAGTTCATCATTCAAAGAGAATGCCAACCAGTTGTAATAATCCTCTTCTTCTCTCCTCCTCCCACAAGTGGGAAGGGGAGGCGATCCAAGAAACAGGCGTGAAAGTTGCAGAAACAAAGAGCATAAAGGTGTGTTCGGGTTTCCATGGTGAAAGGCGGTGTTTGTACAGTCGAGTGTCCTTGCTGTGAATGAGCAAATCAACATCATATTTATTAGCCAGAAGAGGCCGGTGTGAAAACATATGGCCTTTTAATCCCGGTCCTTCCAGAGTTATAAACTTTGAAATTCCATAGCCATGTTTGTTAGTTTACAGGCAGGGTGAGGACTAAGAGTATAAACAGTTTATTCTGCCATAGATTTAATAAAACAGAAAGTGATAAAAGTAAATTTCTCCTTTCATTTAGCCATGGACAACCTATGCTGAAACTAATTTGAAATTCCAACAACTAAATACCCAGTGGAATCAGCTATATTTCTTCCCAATGAAAGTAGCAGGCCGAATTTGCTTCACAGCATCAGTGATGTAGGTCAGATATAATCTACAGAAATGTCTCCACCCTTCAGCTTTCATGACAGCATTTCTCTTCCATGGTATGGTCCTGAGTCTAATTTTGTAGAGACAAGGAGGAATGTGGAAGTAGGAAGGAAAGGGTGGATGGGATGGAAGGCTGCTCTGATCATGCCACACCAGCTGATTTACGTCATTTAGTTTTATCTCTTTTGGTGTGTTTTCTCTCCTTTTTCTGCTTTTGGAAACAACTTTCAGTAAAATCAGTTGATAAAACTTTACATAGTAAATGCAAAGTAAATGCATAGTAAAGGAAGATGTTGACTGTCAATTTGTAGAGTGATGATTCGCCTGGATATGTGATGTTGCATCTTAAGAAAATTGGCCCATCTTGAATTGAAGTAGTAAAGAAATGCATTGAAACCTGATGATTTCTGAACCTCATAGAACCTCTTCAGTTGCAGCTAATGACTTCCATGTCAGTTAGGCACTGAATCCCCTCTCACTTTTAATCTGAATTTTAACAGAACTAACTATCCAAGTTGCCAGGGCTATCTAGGTGATAGGATTTAGCACCTTGGATAGCTCCACTATTAAAGTTCAAGCAAAAGCAGATTCAAAACCTAGTAGCATAGAAGTTACCACCCACTACTGTATGTCTGTGCACACCAAATCATCCCATGTTAGTCTTCATTAATCTGTACGTGAAGAAGGCTGGATCTTGCCTTTATTACTCTTAATACAAAAAAAAACCCTTCAAAAATGAGTGCTGTTCTTAGTCCTTAAGGTGAATAATAAAATAGACTTGTGAAAATCGACATGTCTGCTAACTCCCTAGTATGGACACTATTTGGTTCTCACAGCATTAAGAATCAACAATAATCTTATTTATCTTTAACAATTGAATCAGACAAGAAGGGCTTAGATACAGCATAAAATTTGATTCCAGGCCAACTAGAATCAAGCAATGCTTATGATGGCTTCACATACAGCAGTTTAAACAGCTGTTCACAATTAGCCCTTTGTATCTGCTGGTTCTGTGTCCATGGATTCAAACAGCCACAGCTAAAAATATTTGGGGTGGGAAAGTGAATCCGAAAAGACAAACTTTGATTTGGTTTCATGATGCATACTCTGCTGATGTGTAGACTTACCCAGAAATAATAATAATAATAATAATAATAATAATAATAATAATAATACCCACCTCTCATTGCGGCTCAAGGTGGAGTATTTATTTATTTATTACAGTATTTATATTCTGCCCTTCTCACCCCAAAGGGGACTCAGGGCAGATCACATTATACACATATAGGGCAAACATTCAATGCCCATATACACATAGAACCGAGACAGAGACAGACAGACGCAGAGGCAATTTAACCTTCTCCTGCGGGGATGTTCGATTCTGGCCACAGGGGGGAGCAGCTGCTTCATCATCCACTCTGACCACACTTCCTCATTCCAACGTCGTAAATTAGTTAAATTTGCCTCCCTACTTTTTATAAGTTGCATCTCCTACTTGATAGATGCAACTATCTTTCAGGTTGCTAGGTCAGCAATGAGCAGGGGCTATTTTTTATTTTTAATTGACGGGTGCTCACCCCGCCATGGGCTGGCCTCGAACTCATGACCTCATGGTCAGAGTGATTTATTGCAGCAGGCTGCTCACCAGCCTGCACCACAGCCCAGCCCCGGTAAAAACAGAGGTTAACATGGTTAAAACAGAGAGACAAAACACAATACTGTCAAAATACATATAACAAGATACACATAGGCAAAATACAGGTGAAAATTCACAGATAAAATGCAGGTTAAAATTCACAAGTTAAAGTTGACTGGGTAGGCCTGCTGGATTACCATAGGTTTGACAAAAAATGTCTGTGAGACATGCACAGAAAGTAATAAAATAGAAATCAGCACTTGCAATCTTTATGGTATTTATTTCTGAGCAAGTTCCATTGCAAAACACTTTAAAACAAGATATTAAAACAGACTTGGTCACATTGAACACTAAAGGCAAAAACATCCAGCCATTCATGTTCATGCTCCACCAACTGCAACAACCACCATAACTGTCATGCATGAAGTAAATATCACACATCAGAAATCACAGAGTCCTTTTGATAATCTCACAGTGTTTTTCAAAAGAGACTATACACATAGGCCTAAAGCCAATTGTTAGTCCCAACAAAAGTACCATACTGCCATTAAATCAGTTGTTGAATGGTAAGTGAACCCGTGTAGATTCCATTGATTTGCTAGGTCTACTCTGACTAGCAATACATTTTGGTTTATTCAGCTGTTTTCAAGGGTAAGTGACTGAATTATAATATGTCAAGTTTGCTTCAAATGCCTGCAACATCTGGATTTTCAGTAAACATTTTCTATAGCCTTCTATAAGGAGCACACAGCTGCTGCACTAAAGAGTTGAAAGCTTGAAAACAGAGCCTTCACCACCAATTTCACTTACAGAAAATTTGAGCCCTCTGGCTGTTCTGATAACAGAACATATAAGGTTACAAGGCAATAATAATTTTTGAAAATGCAGTTAACTTTAACACTGAATAGAAAGAACATCTCAAAACACAGAAAACCTACATGGGGCATAAACAGGTTTCTATGCATCTGACATACAGGAATGCAAAACATTCCCTTGAGATACTATTTCATATTTAACAAGGCTTTGAGAATATATATATACAATGCCATAAAATGTAACTCAAATGGTGCAAATGTTTTCCTTTTATATACAATGAGTTCAGGAAATCCTACATGTGCATAATCTAAATTGTCGGGCATGCTCTTGTTTCTACAGGCAAGCCAGGGAATCATGTGAGCTGGTCTGAAGCAATCTAGATCCCTATGGACCTTTCAGAACTTTGGAAGGCCCACGGCAGAATTTCCAGTGCCATAAGGTGAATGAGGGGGTTGCCTTAGCCCACAAGCATGCCTCCAATGACTAATGGAAAGATTGTACGATGAAAAAATATAGTGTAATACACAAGGCTAAGATGAAACAGATTCAGAGTTCTCTGGCAGATCTAAATAATTTAAAAGTGCAAAGCTTAGCTAGCCTGTTAGAATGGGCAAAGCACATCCAGCTGTGAATCAAGGGACTTGCTGGGTTTTGGCCTGCAAAGATGGGAAGACGGGAATACAATCTATATTCAGTCCATTAGAGGCAAGAAGTAACATTTGTGAGAGCACCAGAAATATGAACACCTTTCGTTCTTTTCCTCTCCCTTCTATAGTATAATAAACACACTCTGCAACTGGAGCCTTATTATACTCTGAAACTTTTGCACAAGCACTATGTAGTGATCTTTGTTTAAAAAATCTTCAAGAATTGAAATAGAAAGATGGAAGTTTTGGTCTCTCTCCTTAGGTACCGTTTCTTCATGATGATTATGAATCAAAAGCACACAAGTCTCTCTCTATCTCAGACTTTGTTCAGGCATCTTAACAATGGTCCTAGAAGGAAATATACAGCTATATTGCTAACATTTTATCTGTCATGGTTCCACTCTATATACTCATGATATCTGTAGTTTGATGCGGTACTTAGAATTGTTTACTGTGGTGCTATATTGTGGTAGTTCAGGAGATAAACACTTTGTTTAACTGAACTTTCAAAGTATTTTTTATATCTGACTTTGGGGAAAACCATTAGAGATGTGTCCAAAAGGTCAACCCACAATGTGGATATAGCAGTGAAATAAAAGTATGGAGGCCAAAGGAACACAAAACAAAGCACCCAGGTCCCTTAAGTGGATCCTCAAAAGGCACTCAAATGGATCTAGGCCAGTGATTCTCAACCTGGGGTCCTCAGATGTTTTTGGCCTACAACTCCCTGAAAACCCAACTAGTTTACCAGCTGTTAGGATTTTTGGGAGCTAAAGAACAAAAAAAATCTGGGAACCCCAGGTTGAGAACCACTGATCTAGGCCAATGTCAGGACCACCAGCAATAAAGCTGTAATCAGAAAAATGTAGGGAAACAATGCCCACAAGATAAAGGGCACCTAATACCATGTAACATAGGTCCCTTCATGTGCATCTATGCTCTGTGGTTTGTGTAACCATCAACCAGGCCCTATGTAGTCATCTGCACAACAAAACCACTTTCTTCAATACTGGTTTGAAATTGCATTAAATAGTCAATGTAGATGTGGTCACAGTGTGCCATATCTGTTGGAAATATGGTCAACAAGCTATCTACTAGATGGATGGACCAAAGTCTGAAATCTATGGCTCCACCAAAATGATCTTCCTTTGATAACTAGCACTTTGGTTACAACCAATCCAGATTGGTTGTAGTTTTAGAAGTTCTTCTTTGGGGCCTTCAATCTCTTGCATGGATCGTGAACAATTTAGCTTTTTAAAAACAGAGATTTTTCTCCAGGCTCAACTCACCCCCACCAAGTATGGAGATAAGCCTGGAAAGATGATGTCAAATGCCTTAGGAACTAGAAGGCCAAGTAAAAGGACACCCACATGCATTATATTTTCCAAACCTCATAAACTCCAACACTCCTTGTTATCATTAATTATTGACAATTTCCAAATCTGTCTCCAAATTTTCCACATCTGGAAAGCAAGATTTGGGACTCACAAAGTCAAAAAGGACACAGTCTGTGTATCATTTATAATTTGGAATTGTGGTTGCATCTTGTCACATCAGCTGTTATTTACTGGCAGTTAAATGAGCAAATTTGGTTTGGCTCCATAGATTAAATGATTTGGTATCTTACATATCCTACCAACACTGGTGTGACATTATAGAACCCAGATACAAAGAAAAGATGATATAAATAGAGGTAATTTCAAACTGTTGCCACTTATTCTTATATTTCATATTTTCCAGCAAGAAGTGTGGGAACGAGAAGGGAAATAACCTATTGCTCGACTCTCAGTTTGACATAAAGAGAATGTTTTCTACAATTTACCCTTCATATAAAGCAATCTAAAGTAAAAGTACCACTCATTTAACCATGAGGGAAGGAAATGGGTATGTTTGGTGATGGGGACAAGGTACAAATAATTATCTGTTTCATTTTGAACACTATCATTTAATTAATTTATAAATATACCCCCTCTTTCTCTTGGACCAAGGATTCAAGTGGGCTTGTGATTAAAAACTAATGTCACAATGAGTTATAATATTAATATGTATTAAAAGCTTGGGCATTGCATTAATAGTCTAGTATAAAATGACTGTTGCCCTTGTTTTGGCAGGAGTCATACTATTGCACTTCTCATTGTGAGCTAAAGCACAACTTTTCTTCAGGAGCAACTCTTTCCAATTGGGCCACACAATATTTACACAGACATCTTAAATGCTGCTCAGGGGAACATTGGTCTCAGCTGTTGTAGAGACACAAGTTAGATAGTAAATGTTTGGTAAGATCTTCCAGTAATACCCTTTGCTAGCTAAGCCAAACTGCTCTGGAATCTCAGATTAAGAGCAAATGGGCAAACAAGTTCCTGCATTTTGACCCACCAATCCCTGCCAAATCCTTGTTCGCACTGGATATTTCCACTTGAAATTTCATTTTTCCCTTGCTAGTCCATGGAAATACTACATATGGTTCATCCACACTCTTTCTCACTTCCTTCGCCAGTATTTTGGTGTAGGAATGGGAGATATTATGTTTTTTTATTTTTTTATCACAGTCTCCTGAATTTTGCAATGCAGTTGTCTATTTTAAAGAATGTCAGTATTAGCATATGACAAAGCATATATAAAGGGAAAGCATATATTAAAAATGTATAAACTAGGAGAAATGGCTTGCAAAAATATATAGACAAATATACATATACAATGTTCATGTCCACAAAGTACATGTGAAAATTCATACAATTTTTCTTGTGGACTTTGAAATACTATCGCAAAAGGGGACAAGAATGGAAAAGAATGAATTTGAGTTTGAAAAAGAATTGCAAGGATTAAAATACGTAAAGTACCCAAATTTTTCATCCCTACTTTGTAGCACTTTCTCTGGATTAAAAAAGTCCTTCGTTTATCAAGCAAAACCCGAATTTTCAGTCATGGTTACATTATACAGAGTTTTTTTCTCACATGTTAATGGAATGCGTTGCCCTTCCTTTGTGCAGTTTGCAAAACGGTACAGAGAGAGAGGTGCACACCTGGATATGAATAACACTTTTCTTTGCCCAACTGAGCTTTATGGCAATACCTAAGGATCCCATTACAGCAGTGGTTCTCAACCTGTGGGTCCCCAGATGCTTTGGCCTTCAACTCCCAGATATTCTCTTCTTCTTCATTCACTCAGTCATTTCCGACTCTTTGTGACCTCATGGACCAGTCCACGCCAGAGCTCCCTGTCGGCCGTCACCACCCCCAGCTCCTTCAAGGTCAGGCCAGTCACTTCAAGGATACCATCTATCCATCTTGCCCTTGGTCGGTCTCTTCCTATTTCCTTCCATTTTCCCTAGCATCATGATCTTTTCCAAGCTATCCTGTCTCCTCATGATGTGGCCAAAATACTTCAACTTTGCCTCTAATATCCTTCCCTCCAGTGAGCAGCCGGGCATTATTTACTGGATGATGGACTGGTTGGATCTTCTTGCGGTCCAAGGCACTTTCAGGATTTTCCTCCAGCACCAAAGTTCAAAAGCATCTATCTTCCTTCGCTCAGCCTTCATTATGGTCCAGCTCTCGCATCTATAGGTTACTATGGGGAATACCATTGCTTTGACTATGCGGACCTTCATTGCCAGTGTGATGTCTCTGCTCTTCACTATTTTGTCAAGGTTGGTCATTGCTCTCCTCCCAAGAAGTAAACGTCTTCTGATTTCCTGGCTGCAGTCTGCATCTGCAGTGATCTTCACGCCTAGAAATATAAAGTCTGTCACTGCCTCCACGTTTTCTCCCTCTATTTGCCAGTTATCAATCAGTCTGGTTGCCATAATCTTGGTTTTCTTGATGTTTAACTGCAACCCAGCTTTTGCACTTTCTTCTTTCACCTTGGTGATAAGGCTCCTCAGCTCCTCCTCACTTTCAGCCATCAGAGTGGTATCATCTGCATACCTAAGGTTGTTAATGTTTCTTCCAGCAATTTTAACTCCAGCCTTGGATTCGTCCAGCCCCGCATGTCACATGATGTGTTCTGTGTACAAATTGAATAGGTAGGATGAAAGTATGCAGTTCTGCCATACTCCTTTCCAATTGTGAACCAGTCTGTTGTTCCGAGGTCTCTTCTTACTGTGGCTACTTGGTCTTTATACAGATTTCTCAGGAGACAGACAAGATGACTTGGTATCCCCATACCACCAAGCACATGCCACAGTTTAATATGATCCACACAGTCAAAGGCTTTAGAATAGTCAATAAAGCAGAAATAGATGTTTTTCTGAAACTCTCTGGCTTCCTCCATTATCCAGCGGATATTGGTAATTTGGTCTCTGGTTCCTCTGCCTTTTCTAAACCCAGCTTGTACATCTGGCAACTCTTGCTCCATGTATTGCTGGAGTCTGCTTTGCAGGATCTTGAGCATTGCCTTACTAGCATGGGAAATAAGTTCCACTGTATGAAAGTTTGAGCATTCTTTGGCGTTTCCCTTTTTTGGTATGGGGATATAAATTGATTTTTTCCAATCTGATGGCCATTCTTGTGTTTTCCAGAAATCCTAACAGTTGATAAATTGGCTGGGATTTCTGGAGTTGTAGGCCAAAAGACCTGGAGACCCACAGGTTGAAAACCACTGCATTACAGAGTTAGTAGGAAGTTTCACTTTGCATGGTTACAGATAAGCTTAGGAATATGCATCTGCACTGTGGAAGTAATGCAGTTTGACACCACTTTAAGTGCCATGGTTCATTGCTATGGAATTATAGAAGCTGTAGTTTGGTGAGACACCAACATTATTTGGCAGAGAAGGCTAAAGACCATGTAACGCTGAAACTCCCAGAGGTCTTTAGCATTGAGCAATGACAGTTCAAACGGTGTCAATCTGCATTAATTCTGTAGTGTAGATGTACCCTAAGACTGGAAGAGCCTTGAACCAATAACATTCAACTCTGAAATACAAATGCAGGCAAAATGTAGTAATAAGAGTAGTATGTTTTATTGGTTGCTCAGCTTTTGAAAAAGAGCACTTCATCTATTTTGAGACACTGAAATCCATACAAAAAGTCTATAGTTGAGGTGAAACTTCTTTCTCCCTCCCTCCCTCCCTTTGGCTTTCCTCCAGTCATTCTCCCTCTTTTTCTTTCTCTCTCTCTCACGTGCACAAACACTGGAGTGTTTTCTTTTTCCTGCTTGCTTCTTAGTAAGCCTTGGGTGTGATAGTTCCAATGCTGAATTCTCTGATGAGAATACATTTACAAAAGAAATATAACAACATTAAATTTTCATGTGAGAGTTGTTTACACCCACTTCTTTCCCAGAATATATTCTGGACTCTGCATGACATTTCCCAGAGCTGGAAAGTCCAACTACCTAGTTGATGAAAAAAGGCTGAAGAAAGAGGGATTTTCCAGCCAATTTGACAACAAAGCCTGCCTACAGACCCATATCGCTTTCCTCTCGGGAAGCCAAAATCAGATTGGGGAGGGTGACTTGGAGGTGGAAAGGCAATGGAAAGGAGAAATGAATGACCTTCCCTTCCCAATTCCTCTGTCTTGTTGGAGATCACAGTCTGGGCAAATGTTTTGGTTAAAAACAACAAGCTGAAAGGAAAATAATAACAGTACATATGATTAATGTCATGTGTAGTTTAAGCCTGTAATAGTTTAGGAGTAGCCATGGTGAGAAGAAAGCGCAAACAGGACAGCATTGGGATGAGGGAGAACATATGGGTAGATTGCGAAAAGGAAAGCAAATTTCTAAGGGGAAGTCCTCCTCCCCCCACTTGCAATGTTGAAAAATTGTAAAAATTACTTCTTTAATGCATGGTGAAAAGAAGACACACCCAAAATAGTTTTAACAAGAAAAAGTTTTGAGGAGGAGAAAGAAAGCATAAATACTCATTTAGTAATGAATCCGTGCCCTCATATTATAGTAGAATATTAGGGAGCAAAGCCAATGGAGCAATACTGAAGGTGACTGTATGTTGAGTAATGAAGTTTTGTTATGTATCATGATTGCTATCCTATGTAGTGTCCAATAGGTCCCATGGCCCCATTCCACAGAGCATTCAAGACAACTAAAAGGCAACTAAGACCCCTTACATACAGCTGAATAAAACCCCACATTATCTGCTTTGAACTGAAATATACAGCAGTGTGGACTCAGATAACCTAATTCAAAGCAGATATTGTGGGATTTTCTGCTTGATATTCTAGGTTATATGACACTCTTGAAGGGCCCTAAGAGGAGCACCATTTATTCACCAGCAAGATAATATTGTAGATGTGAAATTGAAAAATATACTTACTCAGAGAAACACCCTCTTGAGTGGAGATGTTTTGAGTTCTACACACAGAGACACAAATCCTTGCCAAGTACATGCATGTTGACTTAACACTGATCATTGCAGTCGGTATCATTGCACAGAGGAGAACTGAACAAACCACCTAGTTCTCCCCTTTCCTTATTGGATCCCATTCCTCCCACTTGACCCAGATTCCCTGAGTAAGCAAGAAAAAGAACATATTTGGCTAAACCCATTTTATATTGGTAGCCAACATTTAGCAGTAAAAATGCTTTCTTTGATTGCCGCCCATCTGGGTTTCTTTCTGCAGTAGTGGCCTAAATTCAATTCTTTCTCTATTTTTGCTTTTTCAATATTTTGATCTGCTTTTTATCTTAACTGCTCCTTTTCTTAACTGCCAACTCTGCTTTCCAACAACAGCTATAAACAGTTTGCAATCTTCTTCCCAATCTTTTAAACAACTAGGAGGAGTAGAATCTTTGCTTTTATATCTTATTGGTTATTAAGTTCCTGAACGGAATCTCTGATTATCTTGTGAGCTTGCTTCCTTCCTTACATGTTGAGTTTCTCAGCTGAACTTTTGACCATCCTGTGCTCACTTCCCTTCTAAAATAACAGATTCTTGAGATGAAATTTTAATTTTCCTGTTAGTTCATTTCTACTTTAGTGCAAGGTAGATTCCTCAGATGGATCTTTGATATACATTTGACTGACTTAGTTAGAACAGTATCTAAAACCCAGGAAACCAACACAATATGGCTGAACGTTTCGTCCCTGTATGTGCCTAAATGAAATCCTCCTTAGATGTTGTTCAAATTGTAACTTGCTTTGGTTGGGTTTCAGATCCTCATCATGTTTGTCGGCTAACATGTGAATGCTATATTTTTTAAAACCCTGATAATTTTTCTTATTACTCTACTTCTGGTACAGTTGTTTCTTTGTTTAAAAAAATCATGTCAGTTAGCAAGAGAATAATCCAAATACATCTCAAATGATAAATCTTTCATGATTTGGGAGAGTTTGCAAAACGTACATTTGACGGTGCTAATTTAAAGTAAATATCAAGCTTGATTAAACATTCCCATGATAAGAAAGATGAATGATGGAAATATGTTATAGATTTAACCATTATTGATAAGTTGTCATAAACAGAAATATTTCAATGTTATACATTTTTTTTAAAAAAAACATTCTCCAGGAAACAGCCAGAGATGATTGAGAGAAGTAGGTCAGTATGCGTGCCCAAAACATTTGTACTCTTAACTATATAAACACGAATTCATCCATTTGTTAATTTTAGAAACTGTTAATTATTTATTAATGAGATTAAAATTTTGCTGAGGTTCCATCAGTGAAGGAAAAATAATTAAAACATGCTATGACCAAGACAAGAACTAAAACTATAATTGTTTCACATCCATAACTTCCAAGAATTTACCAAATATTTTACAATCCAACCCCATATGACAGGATATGAGTATATTGAATTCATGACGACTGTCGCTTCTCATCTGTTGCAGCCTTCTTCCACCTGCACATGTGCCATGTTGTCTTCCACCTGATCTGCCATTGAGGTCTTCAGGTCTTTGGATTATACTTGGTCTGGAACCTCGCCTGTGGCCCCTCCTGGGAGTACATGACTCTGATGGTTATGCCTGCAGGTTCATTGGAACATGCAAGCCTCCTCACCATGACAAGGTGACAATCCATCAAGCCATGTTAATGATGCCACTGGTTGGGATCCTCACTCTGTGAAGATTGTGTGTTGATCGGCTTTGCACTGACCTCCACACATTTAAAAAAACTCATGCACAGGCATCTTCCAAGAAAAATAAAACCCTTGGAAGGCCATCATAGAGACAAAGGGATCGCCTAAGTAAGTAACATTGAATTCAGTGGTCAGCTAATGAATTAAGAATTGTGGAGGAAATCTTCTCCATAGTGTACTATTTTGCAATGACAGTGGCATAATCAGGAATGTCCTGAAGGCACACAACAATAAGAACAACATTCTTAACACCAGTTACAGAGATAAAGGAAATACCTTTTCTTCCAGGTAGTTCAATGCATTGTGTATTATTCATCCTTCCTACTTCTATTTAATTCTCCCTATAAGGGTGTAAAGTAGATTAAACTGCAGTTCAAAGTATATTTGTTCCCTGAGGGTGGGGGGAGAGGGGGGAAGGGAGGGGAGAAATATCGATAGACACAAATGGGAGATAAATGTGGAATCTGCAATGTTAAGAAAATTAAGAGACTAACATTCTGTTTGTATTATGAAATGGTTAACTGAATATGATATTATTCTACCTGAGTTTAATGTGTTAAAGCGCTGAGCTGCTGAACTTGCAGACCGAAAGGTCCCAGGTTCAAACCCGGGGAGCGGAGTGAGCGCCCGGTGTTAGCTCCAGCTTCTGCCAACCTAGCAGTTCAAAAACATGCAAATGTGAGTAGATCAATAGGAACTGCTCCGGCGGGAAGGTAACAGCGTTCCATGCAGTCATGCCGGCCACATGACCTTGGAGGTGTCTACGGACAACGCCGGCTCTTCAGCTTAGAAATGAAGATGAGCACCAACTCCCAGAGTTCGACACGACTGGACTTAACTTTAGGGGAAACCTTTACCTTTATATATATATATATATATATATATATATATATATATATATATATATATAATTATATGTTATATTTAATACATTGGCTGATATTTTGTTATGACATATGCAAGTGTGCATGTACCTTAATCTTTGTTGCTTTTACTACCTTTCTCCCTCTGCAACATACACCCTCCCCACAGGACTCACCATTGCAGTGTGATGCCCCACCACCACTACCACTCCATTGCTGGTGGATAGTTAGCGGGGCAGGTTGGAGAACCATCTACCTATGCTCTTATAGCCAGACACAGATTAATGAGATTATTTGATGAGAGATTTGGAGGACCCTGGAGCTCTTGGTGGCACAACGGGTTAAACCGCTGAGCTGCTGAACTTACTGACCAAAAGGTCGGCAGTTCGAATCCGGGGAGCGGAGTAACCTTCCTCTGTTAGCCCCAGCTTCTGCCAACCTAGCAGTTCAAAAGTATGCAAATGTGAGTAGATCAATAGGTACCGTTCTGGAAGGTAGCAGTACTCCATGCAGTCATGCCAGCCACATGACCTTGGAAATGTCTATGACAATACCGGTTCTTCAGCTTAGAAATGGAGATGAGCACCAACCCCCAGTCAGATACGACTAGACTTGATGTCAGGGGAAAACCTTTATATTTACCTTGGAGGACCCTGCAGATTCCAGTGGAATGTGTAGTTTTTCTATGGGGGCAAAGCCAGATTTTTCTCTGATTCCCCACTCTCTATCAGCAATGGAATAGTTGGAAGGAAGACAGGTTGTACTGCAATGGTGAGCCTTGGGGTGGCAACAAGAAGCCATGGTCAATTTCTACATGTGGCACTCTTCTGCATGTAGGATCTCCACCGTGGTATGCAGTTTTCCATGAAGGTTTCCTTTAGTTAAAATAATCTGTAAGGTCAATTCAGATCAGGATTTTCATATTCAATTAGCTGCTTTGCTGTGAAAATCATACACAAAGCATTAGCATGATTGTATTGCAAAGTGAGGGAAACACCTTGGATTGCAGATGTTGAACACAAAATGAATAGTCTACTGCCGCCACTACAATGCAAGGTAGATTCTGTCTTATCACCAGTGTTGAAATAAATTGAACTTTCATCTGGATAGCTTTAGTAAATGCAATGGAAGAGGAGCCCATGTCTTTAGTCTCAGGGATTAAAAAAATACTGAGAATGGTGCCATACATATTCGTGAGAACCTTGCCAACTCCCATGCAAGGATGATTTTATTTTTGCATATAGAAAAAGCCCACACAGCACTGTACACTATATATTAATGTGATGTGTTATTTCATCAAAATATGTAGACTATATCAATAAGAGCACAGTCTCTAAATGAAGAGAAGTAATAGTATGGCTTTATTCTGCTTTAGTCAGAATACTGTATCCAGTCCTGGGCACTACAGTTCAAGAAGGATATTGACAAGAGATTGACAGGTTTGGAAGCCAAGACCTATGAGAAGCTGCACATTTTACCTTGGAAAAGAGGAAGTTAAGAGAGGACATGTTTAAAATTTTGAAAATATGGCATCTGAATATAACAATTTGTATAACCATTTGATTGCCACTTTAACCATCATGGCTCCTTGGGATTTTTGGTGCAGTGTAGATTTCTCTCCCAATGAAATCCAATGCTGCAGTTCAAAGAGGCGTTATACTGATATGATTGTGCTGTGTAGCAAATGTTTAGCAACCTTAATCCAACACTAAAATTTTCTATAGCACATTAAGATTGCTGTCGCTCAAGTGCAAGCCCAGTCCCCCCCCCCCCCCCCGACATTAAGTCTAATGTCACACAAAAACACACAAAACGTATTTCCCTTGAAGGAGTTTCTAAATTACGGGAGGAAAGTTGGACTTTCAACCACCACCCAAATCTTTAAGTAGGTTAAAGTAGCATGAACAATACAAAAGAATTGCTATAAGACCATAGCCAGCAGTATAAGACTTTTTGACCCATGGTATTTAAAATCACAACTCCACTAAATGGAATCAAGTTTCAAACCAGCGGTGAAATCATCTTTGAGCAAAAAGCCTTGGAAAAACAGGAGCCCAGGACACCTGTTGCTAATAAACAACTGAACACATGTTCCAAACTGGAGAGTATGTGGAACTTTTCTCAATAATGTAGAATTAAACAGGATCATGTTATTCTCCATGGCTATGCAGCAACTGGGATAACATCCAGGGACAACATTCCTATCTTAATCAGCTTCTCCTGAAAACAAAAGAAATGAAACACTTTCCCTGTGCTTGGTTAATCTGAGCACATAAATGGGGAATATTTCACAGCCGGCTCTTATTTGATATACTTAGAGCACAGACCTTAAAGAAATCACTCATTGCAATACCATATACCCAAATACTAGTGGGTGCTCGCATATTACCAAAGCAACCTAACATGGGTTTTTATTGTATGAGATAGGCAAACCAGCATTGTAACTCTGTACATCCCTTCCACTTCTGTGCCACGATGCCAGCAGTAACATTATATCATAAGGTGGGATTCTCCTTCTCTGTCACAGTCTCTTGCTATTCCCAAGAGGGCTGTTTTATTTTTCTTTTATATTTTTCTTTTATATTTGCCTCTTTTTCTTTTTGAATGCTAGAGCTACACAAATGTTCTAAAAATAAAAATTATTAAAAAATAACCAACAGAAGTAGTGAAGGAAGGTCATGAAGATGTGCGGAAATACAATCACAGAACACTCATTGGCAAACTGGCAAAACTGTGCTAAGAAAGAAAGGTATGATCTCAAAGGTGCTCAAAGACATATGTATCTAATATCAATAGTAATGCATCTGTAGTGGAATGGCAGGTTGTGTGAAAGTCCATAGTATCTGAGATTCTCTTACCAAGTCAGCTGCTGCATATTGATAACTGCAAAAGTTCATAGCCCTAGTTCCTGCACCAATATGAGAAGGTCATTTGCCATATATTTGTTGTTATTATGATGCTGAAATTTTGTTTTCTAGGGTAAAGCCACCATAAAAAGATAATCTGACTTCTTTTTAAAAGAGTATATAGTGATTACTAAAAACATTAAACATATATCTGGTCTGAAATAATGTGGAGGCTGAAAGTGTTTTCAAAAATCTGAAGGCAATCTAAAGCAAGGAATATACCCTGTTTCCCCTAAAATAAGACATCCTCAGAAAATAAGACCTAGTAGAAGTTTTGCTGAATTGCTAAATATAAGGCCTCCCCCGAAAGTAAGACCTAGCAAAGGTTTTGTTTGGAAGCATGCCCACCAAACAGAACACCAGAGCATGCAGGATCGGTAAATGTACCTACCATAGATTGTTGTACATGGAAATAATGGTAGTAACAAGAAATTCTTGATAGGATTCACTGTTTGTCTGGTTATGCTGGTTTGTGATGACAACTACTGTGCAGTATATAATAAATGTTCATTTTTTTTGTTCAACAATAAATGTGAATTCTTTTCTATGGAAAAATAAGACATCCCCTGAAAATAAGACCTAGAGGATATTTGGGAGCAAAAATTAATATAAGACACTGTCTTATTTTCGGGGAAACACGGTAGGTCTATCATGATGAAATGAACGAGTAGTAGAAGGCACTCAATTTTAATTTTATTTGTATCATATACAAATATTTTGTGACATTTTGAGTTCAGATGATCAACAAGTGACATTTTTTGGGACTAGTTATCTAAATTAAGATGTAGACTAGACATTCAGAAAGTATCATTTTTAGTTAGACCATGTGCACACACATTCCCTCACTAGGTGTCACTATTAAGTTTTGCTAAACAACCAGCAGGTCAGAAGAACCTAAATAGTCAACAGTATCAGTCATAGATTTTGGAAAAGGCAAATTCACAAGTGGTATTTTGTGTCATGCAGTTTTCAATGCAATGCTCACAAAGTTCCATGTGGAATACAACAATAGTAAATAAATTATCAAGTTGGCCAGTTTGCTTGTTAAAGGGTTTTATATAACTTGTGACATGGTCCCACAAGAGGCAGGGCTGAGACGTTATAGTCCAATGGCCTGGAATTAGGGGGTGGAGGCTGCTGTGGTGGCTTTGCCAGTTAAGTGATGTGAACAGAAGACAACATGTAATTTTATAAAATACTGACTTTTGTTTTGTCCATCCAACTAAAATTAAGATAGGTTTCGGCATTGAAAGAAGCTCAGTTAGACACCTGATTGCAATTTATGACCAAAAAATGGAAGGTATATTTGTCAATATCTATTCCACCATTAAACTGTTTTATACAGTACCAATTGCTGTTTCTTAAGCTGACAGATCATTCAGCAGACTGGCAAATTCATTGAAAACATGGCAAAGAAGCACAACTACCAACTCCTCATGCTGGCTGCCAGAATCACTATGAATCGTGGCGTATCCGGCAGCGTCCATCGGAGTGTGTGGGGAACCTGTTGCCCCATGCCCCACATTTCCCGATTTACAAGAAATTCCATCCCATGTGGGGAAGCATCGTTACCAATTTAACATGGGAGCCTCTCAAGTAGCCACCATGGTGGCATATAGGAGCTCCCGCACAGCAGGTTAAACCACTGAGCTGCTGAACCTCCTGACCAAAAGGTCAGTGGTTCGAATCCAGAGCAGGGTGAGCTCCCGCTAGTAGCCCCAGCTTCTGCCAACCTAGCAGTTCGAAAACATAGAGTAATAGGTACCACTCTAGCAGGAAGGTAACAACACTCCATGCAGTCATGCAGGCCACATGACCTACACACAACTCCAGCTCTTCAGCTTAGAAATGGAGATGAGCACCAACCTCCAGAATTGGACATGATTAGACTTAATGTCAGGAGAAAACCTTTACATTTACTAGTACTGTAGAGCACCACACAGCTGTTAACCTTAGTAGTAGGAAGGGGACCCTGTGAAGGATCTTGGCCTGGGGGCCTGTTTTAAGATGGCTTTTAAGGACCGTGGCTTGTTAAGTTGGTTAATTAGTTAAAAGAGAATTTATGTTTTCTGTTGTTTTGTGGTTTGAGCACTGGACTATGACTTTGGGGAAGTGTCACTCCTGGAAGAAGGAAATAAATAGAAATCTGTTTGTTGCACCCCAACTGACAAAAAACAGGACCCCTGTTGCTTGCAGTAGCTGCTCCCTGGTAAGGCAAGATTGGGTTATTGGGAACTCCACGCTGATGACATTCTTATAGCATGTCATTTGTAGGACAATAGCAAAACATATCTCTTTTGATCTCCCCTCTCTCCAATGGCATTGAAATGTGTCAGAATTTCAATGTACAGAATCTTTACATTAACAAAAAGATGAGCTGTGACAATGTACGTAGTACTTCTGCTTTCATAACTGTCCAACAGTATGTCAGCTTTTGTATTCTGCACAGAAAATGTTACTTCCTATGTTTAAAAAGACACGTGCATTTTCCTCCAAAGAATAAGTCCTAAAAATGATCTTTTGATGACTTTCTCACAGTAAGACAAATGTTAAAATGAAATTCTTGCCTATGAAAATGAAATTCATTAAGATTTATATCCCTACCAATTGGTCTGCCTTACTACAAGGCAGCTTTCTGTAAGTCAGCTGTGCAATTGCCAAAATATTTGGGCTTCTGTCCAACACCTAGATCTTGATCAGTGTAGAAGACATGGACTGTAAAGTAGAGTGCTTTGTATATGGTAAGCCAAGAAGTCATGAATATTTGAATGTTTATTCTGTTAGCTTCTGTTAGCTTACAAGTTGGTAGAGGCAAAGATAAAAGTATACAAGCCAAAACATCTGTCTCGAAGGCACAATCATGCTGTGCAAAGAGGTAATTTATCCCTGTTGGGCACATCCATCATAATCCAACATCTGAACATGTCTGTTATCAAAGCATAGAAACACTACAGCTTATATCACATTTGCTTGCTGTTAAGTTGATGTGTTACAACAATAGTGCCAATTAGCTTCCCTAACAAACTTCTCAGGTTTTGCCAGTGTGATAATATAGTAAACAGATTTGTACTACAAATATGCTGAGCAGCAGCAAACAGCCTGCCTTGCCTACATGCTGAGTTCAAAATCAGAGTTACCACGAAGAAAAATTGGGGGAGGGGAATGTCTAAGATCAGGGTGAATCTCTTAATAACCCTGAATAATTTGACATCCCTGAACCAGAAAATCTAATTGAGGCTTGAACAGAACATGTGAAGTTTAACCATTCTGTCTTAACATTCCTGTTCTCTTGACAATTTATTTTTTATTAATTCAGTTGCATCTTCATGCCATAAGGAAGGTAATGCGTTTTCATTACGAAAATCCAATACTTTACAATAAAAGTTGCATGGTTCCTGCAAAAGGGTTCAGATTTAACAACTTTGTTAGGTATATTCATGGCCAATTTTCTCAACATTTATAAATAAAATAAATTTTAACATATAGGCTTCAAAAAGCTCTGTGGGATCCCCCCTCCTTCCATTTCCAGGAGAGATGCGCATCAGTGCTCCAGAGGCATTGGAGGTGGGCGAAAAGGGAAAGGACAGTTAGAAGTGGAGATGATCAATTAACTCTTAATTCAAGTCTTAACTTGAACTTTCCTGCAACTTTCTGTAATGCAATGTATACCCTTAAATCCATGCTACAGCGTACATTTCCGGCATGTGTTTTGTGGCCACCATGGTTTCAAGTCATCTTGAAGTCACATTATAGTGTCAGTGTGGATGTGCCTAGAGTTATAATCCATTTATGAGGCAACCCCTTAAAGCCCACCTTAAAAGGCAATTAGCCAGGTTGGGCATATATTAGTAGGGGGACATAGCCTTTGACTTACTGCCTAGCAAGGGAGGACATACCTTCTGGCTCTTGGTGTGATACAGTTAAGGAACATAGAGTTGATGTTCAGTCGCATAGTCATTTTCGACTCTTTGTGACCTCATGGACCAGTCCACGCCAGAGCTCCCTGTCGGCCGTCACCACCCCCAGTTCCTTCAAGGTCAGGCCAGTCACTTCAAGGATACCATCGATCCATCTAGCCCTTGGTCGGCCTCTCTTCCTTTTTCCTTCCATTTTCCCCAGCATCGTGATCTTTTCCAAGCTTTCCTGTCTCCTCATGATGTGGCCAAAATACTTCAGCTTTGCCTCTACTATCCTTCCCTCCAGTGAGCAGTCAGGCATTATTTCCTGGAGGATGGACTGGTTGGATCTTCTTGCGGTCCAAGGCATTCTCAGGATTTTCCTCCAGCACCAGAGTTCAAAAGCGTCTATCTTCCTTCACTCAGCCTTCCTTATGGTCCAGCTCTCGCATCCATAGGTTACTATGGGGAATACCATTGCTTTGACTATGCGGACCTTCGTTGCCAGTGTGATGTCTCTGCTCTTCACTATTTTGTCAAGGTTGGCCATTGCTTTCCTCCCAAGAAGTAAATGTCTTCTGATTTCCTGGCTGCAGTCTGCATCTGCAGTGATCTTCACGCCTAGAAATATAAAGTCTGTCATTGCCTCCACGTTTTCTTCCTCTATTTGTCAGTTATCAATAGATGTAGTTGCCATGATGTTGGTTTTCTTGACGTTTAACTGCAACCCAGCTTATAGAGTAGCCAAGCAAATATGAAATGACTTCAGAGATCCAACACTTTCTTGCCCACTCTATCCTTATGGTACAATTCCTACACATGCCACAGTAGTCTGACACTGTTTTGTACATTTCCAACAAGTTTTTGTAGTGACTAGGGCCAATCTCACCACAATTGCACCCTGCACTCTCAATGATCACAGATTGCTAGACACCCACTGGCAAGGAATGGGGGAAAGGAAAGTTTGGAAAAGGGAAAATGTATTAAATATCCTGGAAATAGGATATTGGACACCAGGAATCCCAAACAAGGTAACTCCACAGTGCAAATATGTTAGACAAAGGTAAAGGTTTCCCCTGATGTTAAGTCCAGTTGTGACTGACTCTGGGGGGTTGGTGCTCATCTCCATTTCTAGGCCGAAGAGCTGGCATTGTCCATAGTGTGATGTCTCATGGGCCATGTACTCCTGTTCCTAGTATTATTGTGACAGATGAAGAGGAAAACTTGGATTTCCCACCGTTTCAGCCAGAATTGGAGCCCTTGCACCTGCAGGATATTTGCCCTCCAGAAGTCAGCCAAACAAGCCTTGAGCAGAAATCTCCCCCATTTTCTCGCCGGGATTATTATAATCAACAAAGAGGCGCTCGCGAGGCGACTCGCCGGAGCGCCAGGACAGCTGCCAGACAATTAGCTGATTAAGTCTGTTTCCCTTGGGAAACTTTAAGGAGTCAAACATCTGGACACAGAATGGCTTTCGTTTCTTGTTCCCCAGAGAAAGTGCTCTTTGGCGGGAAAACAAGATCCTATTTCTATGGACTCAGTTCTTGTTCCACGATTGCCTTGTTTCAAGTTGGACCTTGCCAAGTCTCAAGTCTTGCCTTGCTTTGTGTTTTAAACCACGGACCCTGTTTCTCGGATTCCAGCCTTGTTTTCCTTTCCTTCGGATTTACCTTAAGCCTCAAAGACTATGGACAGTTCCCCACACTATTGCTTGCCAAATAGTGTGTGTTTCGGTGAAGTGGATTATAACTTTGGACTTTAATATCATATATTGGACATTGTTTTCCTGGACTATATTTGACCTTTCCTGAAAGGTCTACTTCTGAACTATATTCTACACTTGTTTTTATTGACTTTATATATTTCTTTAATAAAGATATTAGATAGATTCTGGCCTCTGCGTATGGTTATTGGTGCTCTGCAGCCTGGGTCCTGACAGTTTGACTCCGCCACCTTAAGCACCAATTAACCTAGGCCAGAATGTCTACTGGAACCGGGGCGGAAGCCCAGCCACTCAGCTATACCATCGCCAAGGATGAAGTGGACAGAATCCGTGATATGCTCCATACGCAGGAGGGAGAAATACGGGGTTTGAAGGAATGCGGAACCCGTCTCCCTGCCCTGGCGTTACCAACCAAGTTTTCTGGAGAAGCTTCCAAGGTTCATGTTTTCCGTCGCCAATGCCAGGCATATCTAGAAGCCCGTCAGGCCGAGTTTCCCCAAGAAGACATCAAGGTGGCGTGGATCTACAGTCCCCTAGACGGGCCAGCGGCCAATTGGGCGACGGCGCTATTTGATGAAGCCTCTCCACATCTAAGTTCCGCGCAAAACTTCCTGAATCACCTTAAGGCGACTTGGGGAATCGAGGACAATTTAGAGGCGGCCGGCCACAAACTCCGGCGCCTTTTCCAAGGGGACAGGCCTTTGTCCCAGTACATAGCCGAGTTCCGAGTGCTGGCCCAAAACACCGGCTGGAATGACGTAGCCCTCAAGGGACAGTTTCGGGAGGGTCTCAACATTGAGATGTTGGAAGAAATCTCCAAGGTGGATCCTCCAAACTCTCTTGAGAGACTTATTGACCAATGTTTACGAGCCGAAGTCATGCTTGCCAACAGAAAACAGTGGCTCCGACGCCAGAGTGGAAGAGCAGGAGTAAAACCTCCCGCTCCCGTCGGCATCCAACCACGTCCAATGTGGAGACCCCCGCCACCAGCCCCATACCCCAGAGGAAGCGAGGAGGAGCCGATGCAGTTGGGCAATGTGCGCCCCAGATTAGATGTTGCCGAGAAGGCCCGCCGCCAACGTTTAAACCTCTGTTGGTACTGCGGAAACGGGGGCCACTTTGCCAGAGAGTGTCCAGCCAAAAGAAAGCCCGCCACCCGTTTGGCGGCGGCGTCCTCCGTGGAGACGGAGACGGCCGAGGCGGCAGGCGCAAAGCCGGCGGGGGAAGCCAGCGACCGGGCGTAGAGAGGCTCGCCAACCCGGTCAGAAACCCCACTCAAGAGCCGCCAACCAGGGTCCTATTTCTCCTAGTGGTCACCTTGTGGTCAGCGAAAAAAGGACCCGTCATGATCCATGCCATGATAGACTCAGGAGCAACAAACAATTTCATCGATAGAGAGTATGCCAACTCTCTGGGATTACAATATCACGATTTCAAGAACGCCCGGGTGGTGCAAGCCATAGATGGCCGCCCCCTAAAGACAGGTCCAGTAAGCCAATGGTCTGAACCCACCAGAATGTGGATAAGGGAACACATGGAAGAGATTTCCTTCTTTGTGACCGAGGTTCCTCACTTCCCTGTGATTTTGGGAATTCCATGGCTGACACTCCACGACCCAAACATCTCCTGGGCCAACAGAGAACTACAGTTTGCTTCTAAATATTGCCAAAACCATTGTCTTGTAGCCAAGGTCTGCCATGCCACAGACGCTGAACCTATCATCACCTTGCCCAAGAAATACTCGGACTTTTGGGATGTTTTCAATGAAAAGGAAGCCGAGAAACTACCCCCGCATAGGCCCTATGATTGTGCCATTGACTTGGTGGAGGGGCCCCCGATTCCGCGAGGACACCTCTACTCCCTGACTGAACCAGAGCAAGAAGCTCTCAGGGAGTTCATAGAGTCAAACCTCCGCAAGGGGTTCATCAGACCCTCTCAATCCCCAGCTGCTTCCCCAGTAATGTTTGTGAAAAAGAAGTCAGGGGACCTACGCTTGGTTGTGGACTATAGAGCAATGAACAATATCACTAAGCGGAACCGCTATCCCCTGCCTTTGATCTCGGACCTATTAGACCGGCTTCGAGGGGCCAAGGTTTACACCAAGCTGGATCTTCGGGGGGCTTACAATCTAGTTCGCATCAGGGAAGGGGACGAGTGGAAAACCGCCTTCCAGACTAAATTCGGATTATTCGAGTCCCTAGTCATGAATTACGGTTTATGTGGAGCTCCCGCAACGTTCCAGCACTTTGTCAATGATATCTTTCAGGATTATCTAGATCGGTTCTTGATCATCTACTTGGACGATTTTTTGGTGTTTTCTAGATCACAATCAGAACATGAGAACCACGTCAGAATGGTGTTACAACGATTGCGGGATCATGGACTATATGCCAAGTTGGAAAAATGCGCTTTTGATCTACAAGAGGTAGATTTCCTGGGATACCGTGTCTCGCCACTAGGGCTCTCCATGGACCCGGCAAAGGTTTCAGCAGTATTGGAATGGTGGGCGCCAACCAACAAGAAAGAGGTGCAGCATTTCTTGGGGTTTGCGAACTACTACCGCAAGTTCATTCCAGACTTTGCCCGCTGGTCTGACCCAATCACCAGCTGCATCCGTGGAAAACAGCCCTTCCGCTGGACGGAGCAAGCAGAGGAAGGGTTCCAGCAACTAAAAAAGTTATTCACATCCCAGCCAATTCTACAGCACCCTGATCCTAAAACCCCTTTTGTTGTGCAGGCTGACGCCTCCGATGTGGCAATCGGGGCTGTACTCATGCAACCAGTGGGAGAACATCTTCACCCTTGTGCCTTTTACTCCCGTCAACTAACAGCCCCAGAGAGAAATTACACTATTTGGGAAAAGGAACTTTTGGCCATAAAGGCAGCCTTTGAAAATTGGAGACATTGGTTAGAAGGGGCCAAATTTCCCATTGAAGTTCATACTGACCATCGTAATTTAGAACATCTAAGAACTGCCCGCAAGTTAAATCAAAGGCAGCAGCGCTGGGCTTTGTTTTTTGAGCGTTTTGACTTCCAGATCCATTATGTAACCCCTGCTCAGACCAAGCAAGCAGATGCTCTTTCACGGAAACCAGAGTATGCTGCAGGGCGCAGAGAAACCTTCGAATCTCAATTGCTACAGCCTGAAAACTTTGCCACGCTCAGAGTGGGAAACACCAAATCCACTACAGTTGAACCAACTCCCTCTACTCCAGGACCCCTTTGTGCTCAAGAAATTAGAGCCAGTCAACAAGCAGACGCCTGGGCTCAAGATCAAATTCGCCAAGGACTACGTTTCCCTTTCTCACTTAAGGATGGGTTATTATGCTACAGAAATCATGTCTACATCCCCCCAGGACCAGGCAGGGAAAAGGCACTTCGCCTGTGTCATGACTGCAAGCCAGCAGGGCATTTTGGACTATTTAAAACCATGCATTTGATCCTACGAGACTTTTGGTGGCCCAAAATCCGCAAGGATGTAGAGAAATATGTCAATACCTGCCCAGTATGTCAGCGTTCCAAGACAAGAAGAGAGAAACCCTCAGGACTATTGCATCCCCTTCCTACTCCATCTCGTCCATGGGAGATAATTTCCGCGGATTTTATCACTGATCTACCACCCTCCCTTGGATTCACCACGATCCTAGTGGCGGTGGACCTTTTTACCAAGTTGGCCCATTTCATTCCCTGCAATGGCCTCCCCACGGCCAAAGAGACTGCAGATTTATTTCTTCAGCATGTTTTCAGACTACATGGATTGCCCAAGAGTTTAGTCACAGACCGTGGATCTCAATTCACCTCTCGTTTCTGGAAGGCACTACAAAAACTATTGGGCATAGACTCTCGTTTATCTTCAGCTCATCATCCCCAAACGGATGGGCAAACTGAGCGCACCAATGCCACTTTGGAACAATACCTTCGCTGTTATGTAAAGTACCAGCAGGACAACTGGGCTTCCCTGTTACCTCTGTCAGAGTTTGCCTACAACAACGGTGTCCAGGCTTCAACCAAAGAAACCCCGTTCTTTGCAAACTACGGCTTCCACCCACGTTTCTTTCCTCCTGTCATTGAAACCTCAGAAGTCCCTGCAGCGGAGGACTGGCTGCAGGAACTCACAGCGGTGCAACAACTATTGCTCCAGCAACTGGACCAAGCCAAGGAGGACTATAAATGCCACGCTGACCATCATCGCCAGCCGGGCCCCGAAATCAAGGTAGGAGATCGGGTTCTTCTGTCCACTCGCTTTTTGCCCTCCCACCGTCCCTGCCGGAAGCTAGATGCCCGTTTCATTGATCCCTATCCAGTGGTGGCGCAACTTAACCCCGTGACTTTCAAACTCCAACTTCCGCGCTCTATGCGCATTCATCCAGTGTTTAATCGCTCCCTGCTCCTTCCGGCGGAAGGTGTGCGCCCTGATGCAGACCGGCCGGCCCCCACTCCTGTTTTGGTGGATGGGGAGGAGGAATTCGAGGTTCAGGACATTTTGGATTCTCGCTTCCGCCGCCGCCGCCTTCAATATCTCATTGACTGGGTGGGTTTTGGGCCCGAAGAACGCTCTTGGGAGGACGCTTCCACAGTCCATGCCCCTGACCTAGTCCGCCGCTTCCATCAGGCCTACCCTGCCAAGCCGCGACCCCGCGACTCGAGGAGAGAGGCCATGTTTGAGGGGGGCCTTGAGGGCGGGGATAGTGTGATGTCTCATGGGCCATGTAGTCCTGTTCCTAGTATTATTGTGACAGATGAAGAGGAAAACTTGGATTTCCCACCGTTTCAGCCAGAATTGGAGCCCTTGCACCTGCAGGATATTTGCCCTCCAGAAGTCAGCCAAACAAGCCTTGAGCAGAAATCTCCCCCATTTTCTCGCCGGGATTATTATAATCAACAAAGAGGCGCTCGCGAGGCGACTCGCCGGAGCGCCAGGATAGCTGCCAGACAATTAGCTGATTAAGTCTGTTTCCCTTGGGAAACTTTAAGGAGTCAAACATCTGGACACAGAATAGCTTTCGTTTCTTGTTCCCCAGAGAAAGTGCTCTTTGGCGGGAAAACAAGATCCTATTTAGGTGTTTGCTCTCGGAGGAAACCTTGCGGAGTAAATTCGTCAGCTCGTGGAGTGAGATCGTGTGTAGACTTCGTACTCCAGTTCCCAGCTCCTGAATCAAGTTCCCAGCCCTGCCTTGTTCCACGGATTTCTATGGACTCAGTTCTTGTTCCACGATTGCCTTGTTTCAAATTGGATCTTGCCAAGTCTCAAGTCTTGCCTTGCTTTGCGTTTTAAACCACGGACCCTGTTTCTCGGATTCCAGCCTTGTTTTCCTTTCCTTCGGATTTACCTTAAGCCTCAAAGACTATGGACAGTTCCCCACACTATTGCTTGCCAAATAGTGTGTGTTTCGGTGAAGTGGATTATAACCTTGGACTTTAATATCATATATTGGACATTGTTTTCCTGGACTATATTTGACCTTTCCTGAAAGGTCTACTTCTGAACTATATTCTACACTTGTTTTTATTGACTTTATATATTTCTTTAATAAAGATATTAGATAGATTCTGGCCTCTGCGTATGGTTATTGGTGCTCTGCAGCCTGGGTCCTGACACATAGACATCTCCAAGGTCATGTGGCTGGCATGACTGCATGGAGTGCTGTTACCTTCCCGCTGGAGCGGTACCTATTGATCTACTCACATCTGCATGTTTTCGAACTGCTAGGTTGGCAGGAGCTGGGGCTAACAGCGGGCGCTCATTCCGCTCCCAGGGTTTGAACCTGGGACCTTTTGGTCCCCAAGTTCAGCAGCTCAGTGCTTTAACACACTGTGCCACCAGGGGTACTATATCAGTAATGAATTCAATTACTGAATAATGATTATGGAAACAAAATGGGGACTAATGAAAAACAAGAGGTGATGGTGATGACAGAGACTCCAATGTTAATCTTTACTAGAAGAAACACTAAAAAAGCAAAAAGGAAAATTTCAAGCATCAGCCAAATAAGAAATATACTACAGAGTTCTTGATGCCAAGCAGCAACCAGACAAGAACTGAGCACTCAATGATTAAACAAAGTCCTTGATGCTATGAGTCTGAAAGCTCTGATAAATCCAAAAAGAGAGGAACCAAAGATCACCTTAGATGAAAATTTCAGTGAAGAATAGTGAAGATGAAATGAAGGTAGTCTGAAGAAGGTAGAATAAATCAGATAAAGGGACTTATCTCTAGACATTATCACAAAGAAGTTGTCAATGTGCTACTACAGCTGCGACAGACAAAAGGAATCAAGACACAAAGTGGGAGCCCACCTAGACCTATGGGTGTGGGTGTGAATCCTTCCCAAAGACCTCTTGAGCTCTAGAGGTTTCTGATAGCCTTTGTCCAGGTGCCGAACAACCCCTCTGTGTGTGAGTCACAGAGACCGTTAAAAAGAATGCTGTGAAGGATGGAACTCTATGTGAAGTGGGACTGGAAGAGAAAGGTGAACATTGTTCAAGAACAGTTAGCACCATAACTTTTTTCAAGTCCCACTCGTCATCTGCTAAGACCAAGAGCTTATATTGCAATAGATATACAAGTTGAGTATCCCTAATCCAAAATGCATGGGACCAGAAGAGTTTAGCATTACAGTTTTTGGAATACCCATATTTGCATGTACACACATAATAAGATATATTGAAGATGGGACTCAGCAACTATAATGGAAAAAAAATTAAGAAACATTGTGACAGTAAAGAAAATCATCTATTTTTTATTTTTAGCATATACAGTAGAGTCTCACTTATCCAACACTCGCTTATCCAACATTCTGGGTTATCTAATACATTTTTGTAGTCAATGTTTTCAATATATTGTGATATTTTGGTGCTAAATTCGTAAATACAGTAATTACTACATAGCGTTACTGCCTATTGAACTACTTTTTCTGTCAAATTTGTTGTATAACATGATGTTTTGGTGCTTAATTTGTAAAATCATAACCTAATTTGATGTTTAATAGGCTTTTCCTTAATCCCTCCTTATTATCCAACATATTCGTTTATCCAACGTTCTGCCAGCCCATTTATGTTGGATAAGTGAGACTCTACTGTATTCTTTCTTATTCTACTTTTCTCAAGACAGTTTGAGAAAACAATTAAAATCAATTGTAATTGAGTGAAACCCATACATGGATACTTATTTTGCAAAGAACCATTCCCATTGTTTACAAAGCCAATGTTCTCCTTTAAGACCTTTGTCCACACTAAATGACAGGAAAAGATGGTGGAGAACAGGTGAAGAAATTTTGTTTCAAAGATGGCAAATTATTATTTCAAAAGCTGCACAAGGTAGCGGCAAGACAGTAGCAATTTAGCAAGGCTAATAGGATGCAAAACATACCTACATTTCCATGAAGAAAGACTGATGTGTCTTCTTTAATTGCAGAGCTGCCACTATGAAATTATTAACAATAATGCCACTTGGTAGCTAAACAGTCACAGGGGATATTTACTTTTTATTTTAAAAAATGGATGCTTAGGGCTCAATTAAGTAAAAATGGCTCGTGCCTCATAGCCATATTCAGTAAGTCAATTAACAGAGATTTTGACATGAAAAATTGCTCCTAGAATGAATGCTTTAATCTGCTGTCTGAAAGAGAATGGGCGGAGGAAAGAGCAACAAAAGCAGTATCCAAAAAAACTTCAAACAGAAGATTATCGTTGGTTTGTGGAAATATATGACTTCTGAAAAAGCACAGTAAATCAATCTAACTATGCCATATGCTATTTGAATCATTCAGTGCTTAACAGAATTGCTAAGTGAGACACTTCTCTTGCATATATTGGCTCATTTTCAGCTAAGGCTCCCAGCTCCGCCTCCCATCTCAAAAAAAAAAATTCATGTGGATCACTTTTCCTTGAGAATATAGGCAGCTCAACACAGAAAATTCTGCGGCCACCCTGCTACCTCTATGACATTTGGAAGACGTGGCTATTTAAAAGGAGAAGGCTGCCTTACATTCTCATTTGTAACTCTTTTCAATTAAGGGAGGGGTACTTTGAATTTCAAAAGATCCAGCCATGGTAGTGAAAATGGAATCAGAGTGACTTTCTCTTGCCTTCAAGTAGTCTCCTTGAATGGTAACATATATACAAATTTTGACACATACGAGAGACAATTGTAATACACTATTCCAGAAGTTCTCAAACTTTTTCAGCTGCAGAGCACTTTTTGAAGCAAATGTTTATCATGGAGCCCCAAGAAATGATTATATATTATGTTATATATTTTATTATATATAATGTAAATATATCAGGCATGGACAAATTTTATGACACATTGCGTTTTAAGGTTTGACAGATGGGCAGGACCAGTGGCCAGAGGCAGTTCAACCGTCAGGCCAACTAGGCACTTGCCTGTGGTGCCATGTTCTCGAGGGACACAGTTGAGGTGCTCCTGGATGCATGTTGAGGCACACACAGGAACATGGCGCCCCTCGAGAACATGATGCCACCTTCCGGTCAGCCTGGGCATTCCGGGCGACATGCGAGCTCTCCATCCGGTTCAACTGTCGCTTCCTTCCCCTGATTGAAGCGGGTGGAAAGTGCGCCTCCACCTCCAAGGTTGTGAACTGAAGTCTGTAGGAAGCTAGTCAAGGGGGGTTTATTTATTTGTGGAATAATGTCCTGGGTGGGAGAAAGAGCTCTTGCCTGTTTGAGGCAAGTGTGAATGTTGCAACGCTTTTTTTTTTTGAACAATTGGTTTGGAGGGGCACCAAAATTTTGGGGGGGGGGATTCTGTTTGCCTACTCTTGAAAATTACCTAGGTCTGGCTCTGCCAGTGGCAGATGGATGGAGAGTGTTTTATAGGAATAAATTCCTATGCACACTAAAGGTGTGCAATTTGGCCAAAAGGCATGCCATTTTGAGGTCCATTGTCAACGGACCCCTCATTCTGTTTACCAGGAAGTTACTTAAATCAGGAGGGGAGTTGCTGTTTTCATTTGGCAAAGATTTGGCTCATTGCCTACAATGAGAAACTTTAAAGGCTCAATCTTCAGTCATTTTAAGGCCTATCTGCATGACATCTACCTCGGTTTTAGACCCCATTTACAATCACAGGCCTGCCAAGTTTCAAAACAATTCACTAATCTACTGATTTTTTATAATTATTTTAAATTTTAACCATAACATTTTTAAAATAAGACAAACCACAAGAGAGGGTTCTGGGAATTGTAGTTGCTGGTTGTATCAATTCTCAGCCAATCAGAGCATGGACACAACCAGGCCTTTTATTGGCTGAGAAACAGAGAGAGAGAGAAAATTTCAACTTCCATCATACTGTGAGAGGAACTCAGAGACTTTTCAATACCTGCCCCATGCAAGTGCTGCTGGGAAAGCAAGTTTTCAGCAGGGTTCTCTCTGGAGGAGGATCCTAGGAAACTTTCCATAAAGCAATGGATGGAAGCTGCTGCTCCCGGAGGAGGGGGAAAAAGATGCTGCAATAATCCCATCTTCTAGCCTTCCTGGGATGAATTTCCAATGTCTAGGAGCAGTTGTCGAGTAGGTCATACATCATGTTCCCACCAATCATGTCTGCGAAGGTATGTTTGGGACTGAAAGTAGATCCTGTCCTGCGGGTCATGTCTGGCCAGTCTCATAGGACCAAGATATAGTCCTGTGAGCCTGTTATGTAAACTAGTCCTTGTATATACAGGGAAATGGAACAGGCCCTTATTTTAATACAGACTTGGTCTTGCAATTAGATAATATTAAAGTCTTATGGGAACCCCAATAATCACCCCTTTAAAATGATAGATCCTTCATTTATTTTAAAATGTACCATGGGGTTAACCAAGTTTGCTGTATTTGGGGACCTGGACCTCCACCTCAAAGTCCTACCATGGTGATAGCACCACACAAACACCTTACAACATCTAAAGTAATAACTGCACACAGAGAGAATGCTTAATTTACTCAAATTGTTCTCCTGACAAATGTTATGAACGTATCAAAGATTGTTGTACGCAGGGTATTTTTTTGTCTTTCAATTTCAGCAGTGTAGGCTACACTTGTTAGCTACATTTTACTCCAGGGTATTTGCAGATGTTGTGTGAACATCTGTCAAAAGGATAAGGGATTTAACATGGAACTTTAGACGGGCTGAGCTTGATTGCAGAAAACTATTTAAAGAATTACTTTCATTTCTAAATGTTGGCAGGTTTTGTACCTGACAGGTAGGGATGGCATGCTTGACTGGGTGACAGGCTTGTAGCATTTGTGCATTGGTGGATTAATGTCAAAACCCTTAAATAAGCATTCAGACCCCCACAAAATGAAGGTGAAATATTTGGACTGGATAAACTAGAAGTTACAATGTTTTATGTATAACCCCTGTTCTTTTTACAGATAAAAAGAAATATAAATAAACCACACATGGCTAAAAACACAACAAAATCAAGATTAAATAGTTTTAAATAATCATAAAATTAAACAATTGAGAACATTAAAAATGTGAATTAAAATCAGTATATCACATTAAAACAGAAGCAATGTTTCTAAATATCGATTGGAAGATGAAGGTCTTTGCTTTCTGATGGAATAACAAGGAGGTAATTAATCAAGTTTCCCTAGAAAGGGAATCTGAGAATCTGGGAAGCAACGGAAGAGAAGGCCCATATTCTCACCAAGTGAGACTGTGAATGTGATAGGGTAGATAGCAGGTCTCCACCAAATGCCTGACTACTCAGTCTTACATGAGTAAAACTCCAAGAACTCCTTGGAGGAGTGGAGGACATCATCAACTGAATCATGTATCTTTGACACACCAGGTATAGACTTTATGGCTGAATCCTATTGTGGCACATCTCTGGTATAACTTTAACCTACAGAAGCGATGGCAGCAGGAGGGAAAGTGGCAGGCATAGTGCCCATGAAGAAAGTAAGAAAATGGGAAATTAGCTCTGCTCCAGGCTGGCAGATTATCTCTGTCTTCCCTCACCATCAGTGCATGATCCTGGAAAAAGCATATTCATTAGCATAGTGCACAAATAGGATTTTGTCCAATGCTAGCTACACTTATGGTTGTTCTCTCTCAGTCGCATAGTCGTTTCCGACTCTTTGTGACCTCATGGACCAGTCCACACCAGAGCTCCCTGTCGGCCATCGCTGCCCCCAGTTCCTTCAAGGTCAGGCCAGTCACTTCAAGGATACCGTCCATCCCTCTCACCCTCTCTTCCTTTTTCCTTCCATTTTCCCCAGCATCATGATCTTTTCCAAGCTTTCCTGTCTTCTCATGATGTGGCCAAAATACTTCAACTTTGCCTCTAATATACTTCCCTCCAGTAAGCAGTCGGGCATTATTTCCTGGAGGATGGACTGGTTGGATCTTCTTGCGGTCCAAGGCACTCTCAGGATTTTCCTCCAGCACCAAAGTTCAAAAGCGTCTATCTTCCTTCGCTCAGCCTTCCTTATGGTCCAGTTCTCGCATCCATAGGTTACTATGGGGAATACCATTGCTTTCACTATGCGGACCTTCATTGCCAGTGTGATGTCTCTGCTCTTCACTATTTCATCAAGGTTGGCCATTGCTCTCCTCCCAAGAAGTAAATGTCTTCTGATTTCCTGGCTGCAGTCTGCATCTGCAGTGATCTTCGCGCCTAGAAATATAAAGTCTATCACTGCCTCCATGCTTTCTCCCTTTATTTGCCAGTTATCAATAGGTGTAGTTGCCATGATCTTGGTTTTCTTGATGTTTAACTGCATCCCAGCTTTTGCACTTTCTTCTTTCACCTTGGTGATAAGGCTCCTTAGCTCTTCCTCACTTTCAGCCATCAGAGTGGTATCATCTGCATACCTAAGGTTGTTAATGTTTCTTCCAGCAGTTTTAACTCCGGCCTTGGAATTGTCAAGCCCCGCACATCACATGATGTGTTCTGCGTACAAGTTGAATAGGTAGGGTGAAAGTATGCAGCCCTGTCATACTCCTTTCCCAATCTTGAACCAGTCTGTTGTTTTGTGTTCTTATAACAATTGTTATACACCTTCATATCAACTCTGTCTTATGTCAACCCTTTTCAAAGAAGTGGTTTATTCCCAAGATGTTTGTCATGGCCATCCTCTTAGCTTGCCCAAAATAGCTCATTAGGCTTCCATGGATGGGTGGAAATTTACATCTTGGTCTACTGGTGTACTAGTCAAATACTCAAACCACGATACAATACTGACTACTTGGATTTAGTTTTCATTTCCCAAACCTTTAGTAAAGAATTTGAAGTAGTTCTTAACAGTTTTTTCTCCTGCTGCTATTCATAATATGTTTTCATGTTATGAAACTGGGATGTTAGGTTTCCAGGCTAGAGAGTATTCTTTGTTTGTCTAAACTCCATGTATCGGTGGGTGAGAGAGAGTTTATTGACTTTATCACACAGAAGTGGTGATCCCACATAGAAACAGAACCTTTGATGACAGTTCCTATTGCATGATGTTGCATGACATCCATTGTTGATCCACCTTACCATGATGAAGCTGTACCCAGCTATTGATGGGAAAAAAGCTGTTAATAACCTCAATCATGCCACTGTCCTAGGAATTACCTGGTACAATGAGATGCAGGGGCTTGCTTGTGATGGCATGTTGGTGACATCAAGGGCTAGGATTGTCCTCTCCCCTTGTTGAAAAAAGGATTTATGTTTTTATTTTATTTTTAACCCTACACTTCGGGTAATTGCAAAATGCATTTTACAAATTGAGGAAGGTGACAATACCAGAATGTAACTGCTGTCCCATGTTGCAGGAATGTCACATGATAGTTCTTCACTCACTGATGTTATTCTGAAATTGTGTTAGTGCCATTACATTTGTAAATTGCCACATTGCTTTGACAATTGAATACCATCTCAAGCTAAGAAATTCCTCTAACGCTGACAAATAAACACATGCAGAAGCAGTATTGGAAAATAGAGAAAGCTGGATACAATCCAGTCATCTCAATTCATATTCTGAATAGAGAAATTTAGTAATGTAGGTTCTGTTCTTGAAATAGAAAAGGACCTGAAATATCTCTCTTTCCCTGTGTACAACATTATCAATATGAAACAATTTTGTTCTTGTCTAAACTGTGGTCTGCTAAGATGTATATATGTTCAAACATGCATGCACAAAAGCAGACACACACATCCAATATATATTTTGCCAGAAGGAAGATAATGTACAAAACATTTGCTTTTCTGAACCTGTAAAAGCAGTTGGAATGGAGTGGAAATGTACTTTTGCTAGCCTGCTATCCAACAGACTTTGCTCTTATGATCGTGGCATATATTCTAAATGTTCCATTAGTAGTGAATTTAGGAAAATTACCTGAAGCTGTATGCTTTTATTCTCTGGTCAGTCTTGCCCTTTTTATCTGAACTATGCGCTCCTGTGGAGGATAAAGCTGAAAAAAACCCACATAATGTATTCAGCTTTGGTATAATTATACACTTTTCGAGAAAGTGTATATTCTAAGATTACCCTAGCTATATGCATTTAAATCACAGCATTAAGCTGCTAATATTTTGCTTTTAGACTGAGCTATAGAATAGTGGCAACATCACACCTGTCACTTTTATTTGTCCGATTTTCAGGAAAAACATAAGCTACTGTAGTTTGTGCAGTTTTTTCATCTGTCGTCGTAAGTCATATCAAATTCATACTTACTATGTGATATTCGACGCATGGGTGTAGCCCGCACCAAAAACTTAAGAATCAAAGTTATCCAATGCTTTCTCATTAGAATTTGTAAATCTCGGAAGCCTCTCAAAGTTAGTTTGATTTTCAGTGCAAGGGAGCAAAGCAAAGCCAAAAGGGCTGCCTTTCCTCTTTAAATCAATGGCCTCTCACCATTAGAGGAGGGAAGCAGCAGGGAGAAAGCAAAGTTTGCTGGGAAAGAGACTGAGAAAGCACAGAATTCTGGGAAATGTAGTTTGGGAAGGCAAGGAACCCTATGCCAAAGAATTCAAAAAGCCCTGCCCTAAACTACATTTCCCAGAATTCCGCTCAGCACCAGAAAGCCCCAATTAGGATAGAGGAGAGATTTGTCCCTCTGTAGCAGCAGCCAGATAGAGTTCCAATAAATTGATGAATCTGCAAAGAGGAGGACTGACTGATATTTCTAGTAAGGAAATCTCTGTGCTGGGATGGAAAGAAATCCCTAAATTGAAGTTCCATTGGTTAATATGGGAGACATTCAATGAGATAGCTGTTGTGGCTTTTTTAAAAAAGAAACATTTTTCTCAAAACTTTTTTAAAAATCCCTAAAATTAGTAGATGTATGACTATTTCTGAAAGTTGGGAGGAATGATTCTTTGTTATTTTGTGTCATTGTATAGAAAATTCAAGGAAATTGCGCCTGAGTTTTTTAAAAAAATGTTGTTTGCATAAACTTTGAAAATTCCCCAAAAAATCATGGATAAGTGAAATGCTCTCAAACTCAATGGGCTAATGGTGGTAAACTTTTTCTACCGTTGTGGCAAGTTTCACCCCCAATAGTTGTACAAATGAGGGAGAAGGGAGCCCCTGAAGTTTCCCCACTTGTGCAATTGCTGTAACAAAAAGTAACAAAATTTCATTACTCTCGTTATAGTATTGACATTTCTGCTAAGGACACTTTAGAAACACTTTATAAATGAAACACCAGAGCCTCCCTTTTTTGTAATGACTTTCAAAACATTTTTTATCGATCGCACATGTTCACTGGATACTGTTGTAAAACATATTAATAGGACTAAAAATATGGACCTTTGAAGAAATGTGATTCTAGAAGTGTGATTCATTTGACTTTGATCATTTCAATCATACATAGCTGGGCCTTACTTTTCTGCATCTTGGCTGATATTTAGGATAGAGAGCATATTTCCTATCAAAATTGGGTATTCCAACAATTCAGAAATCTCATCAGGAAGAATAATAAAACAGGGAGACTCATTAAGTTTTATCCCTGTATTCAAATGTCCTCAAATTGTATCCAAGAGGATTTTTCTGCATGGAAAGACGTATGTGAACATTTTTTGAATGAAAATAAGTATTTCTTTGGGTTTTGTGGCATTAAAAACACTTTTTACATGCAAAAAATATTTCCCTCACAGAAAACCAGGACATTTGAATACAGGGAGAATACTGTGCTCTCCCAGCAGAGACAAAATGACAGTAATTTTTCATCCTTTCATGTGAAGTCAAAATAACCATGGATTTACATCCCTAGATGACATGGCTGTGTCAGTATAAAAGATGAGCCATGTTATATAGAAATCTCTGTGTTGAACTAGCCACATCCAAATCTGAAGGATGCATGCTACATAGGCTCAGGTTTAGTGTGAGATTATATATGCCATTTTCATAGAAGTCTAGCAGCAAAAGTTTACATATACAGAATGCACATATACATGGTAGCATATCTGCAAGAGATTTCCTTCAAATTGCATATTGAATATTTCCCCCCTTTTTTGCTTTCTACCATTCTTATCACTGCTCCTCATTTTTGTACACTGTCAGTGTTTTAATAAGACTGTGCCTTTGCCCTATACTATTTATGAGTCCTACTCAGAGTTCTGCACAAGTTTCTTTCTCCACACATGTATTTTATGTCTAGGTTTTTTAAAACATTTGATGTGTTTTATGTCGTTTTATATTTATTTTGTCATATTGTTTTAATTCATGGATTGTGTTTTAGCCTATGTTGATGTTGGGCTCGTCTCCATGTAAGCCACCATGAGTCCCTTCGGGGAGATGGAGGTGGGATATAAAAATAAAGTTATTATTGTTATTATTGTGAAATGTTGGACTGTTAAACTAACAAGCTATTTGATGGCCCCAGCTTTCCATCCTCCAACCAATATAGTCCCATAGAGCAAGGGTCTGTTGATGGGAAATACACCTTTTACTATGTTGAATTGATCACGTTTATATCTAGGACTACATGCCTGGTCAGAATAAATCTGTTGAATTTTTTTCGTGTCAGGAGCAACCGGAATTGCTTCTGGAGTGAGAGAATTGGTCGGCTGCAAGGATGTTGCCCAGGGGATGCCCGGATGTTTTGATGTTTTTTACCATCTTTGTGGGAGCCTTCTCTCATGTCCCCACATGGAGTGGAGCTGATAGAGGGAGCTCATCTGCGCTCTCCCCGGGTGAGATTCAAACCTGGCAGCCTCCAGGTCAGCTACCCAACCTTCAAGTCACAAGGCTTTTATCCCCTAGGCCACCGGAGGCTCCACATCTGTTTTATAAAAGGGACTGATATAGTGGTTGACTTTCTACTTGATTCAGTTGGTCTACTTGATTCAACTGGTCTTCTCCAATTGAGATTGCTTATGGGACTGATATTCTACATTTGTCAAACTTAATGGATGTCCAGCATTGAATGGTTCTCAGGCAGATCTAACTGAATTCTAGACAAAGAAACAAATCGATGCAACAGCAGATTAAATGTTCCTACCAGCAATTTACAAGCTGTTATTATTTACTAGAATGTGCACTTCACCATTCCGTAAGGTAGTCATCTGTATCGCCTTGCTAAAAGATGACGACAAATCTACCACACTTTTGCACCAGATTAGAAATCCAAGGAAACAAGGGCTTGCCATCTGGCACGTTTATACAGATGGCTTGCGTACTCTTCAGTTACATATATGCCCATGTTAGTTACCACTATTAGGTAAATAATCCTCTTCTTTTTGCTTGCAACTAATCACAGAGCATTTTCACAGGATTATAGTGGAGAGATTTTTATTTATAGCTGGAATCATGTTTGCTAAACTGCACACATGGCTTTCATATTTCTCTCTTTCTGTTTTTTTCAAAGACGTCTTGTACAAATTGCTCTTCTACTGAAAATAAGTGAAATATCTACATAACTAAAGACTATTTTTCATTAGCCTACACAATTCCTTCCCTGGAATCCCTTTATCTAGCACATTTCTTGCTTTCCAGATAAAACTTTCAAATGCTTACATTTCATTGCACATTGGTTGATTGGATAATTTGAACATCAAAGGAAACCTTCATTTAATTTAAGCCCATAAAGTTGTCTTTTGCTTTATTAACTTTCGATCAATAAACAAGCAATTTGGAAATGTAATCAGGAAATGCTTCCAATTGGCTGACAATGTATCAAAGCCACTGCTTGAAGGCAAGAGCAAGCTGTAACAAGCAGTTTATTACCAGTAGCTGTTACTGACATTAGTCAAAACCAAGAAAGATAAAATGGAATAAGAAATGTAGTGCTGGAAGAGCCTTGGGCGCTGTGTTCTCTTCTTCCTTTTGAAAACTGCAAGCCTGTCTTTGATATGATAACAAATATAAACTGTTTAAAAACAGCAAATGCAGAAAAACTCAGAGTAGACTGTCATGGCATTAATCCATTCTAGAGTGACATACAAATAGTGTAACATCGAGCGGATGTATGTTATGGAAATATTTTGAATTGGATTTACATATGGTGAGCAAATTGGAACTTTTGATTTTATGAGATATTATAATGTGCATGTTCTCACATTAACAGAGTGTAATCCTATTTGAAGATAATGAGTTTTCAATAGGCTCTGCAGTTTGGAACTATGTTTAAAAAAATCTATTCAGCTTTAACTAACCATCATTTGGGCATTAGATTTAGAAATATTTGGGGAGATCAAATTTAGCAAGGAAGCACATTCATCCGCACAAGAGAGAGCATGTCTTTTACTGCCCACGTCGTTGCCTATTAGAGATAGCAAGAGCTTGTATTCTTCCTTTTAGCCTGTTTTGACACTTGGGTATTTATTTTGCTGTGGGCAGGCCATTAATCTAGAGACAGCTGAGTGGCAGCACACAGGCAGGGATATCTTCTTCACTTTACACATCACTCAAACATTCTCTACACTTCTCAGCCCATCTGTAGTTGCATTTCATTTTTATGTGTCTTACAGTTGAACAACAATGTATACGATAAGCTGTGAGAAGGAGTGAACCAATGTCTTTCTGCCATGGCATTTCCCTGGTCAAAAATTGGCCATGAGTGCATCCGCACTGTAGAATTAACGCAGTTTGATGTTACTTTAAATGCCATGGCTTAATGCTACGGAATTGTGGGAGCTGCAGTTTTATTTAACTTATTTATTTATTTAACTTATTTTAACTTATTGTTTATGTGGCCCGCCCTTGTTCTATTGTTCTTCTGATTTTGCGTATGTAGTGTATATTATCACTTATTGTATTGTTCAATGTGTTTTGATTTGTTGTTCTATTTATATTCTGTTATATTGTATTGTTCGGGGCATGGCCCCATGTAAGCCGCCCCGAGTCCCCGTTGGGAAGATGGTGGCGGGGTATAAATAAAGATTATTATTATTATTATTATTATTTTACAAGATCTTTAGCTTTCTCTATTAAACACTGCTGGTGCCTCATGAAACTACAACTCCCATGATTCTGTAGCACTAAGCAATTAAAGTGGTGTCAAGCTGCACTGATTCTATAGTGTAGATGCACTCCCTGAAGCCTAGCTCTCCAGTTTATTTTATTTATTTTAAAAAACTGGAGTGATAGTGAATAACATTGCATTCCATGGATGACAAAGCAGGCGTAAGTATCATTGATGAGATAAATGCATGTTGTACGTTTGAATATGGCAAGGAATACTACAGTGATCTCGAACAGATCTAGCCCAGCAATGAAATGTCACAACTTCAGCTCACATAAATGCCTTATATCCATTCCAAATGTGATGGCAGCAGCAAAATTATTCATTTTAAAAATATAATATGCAGTTGTAGTAGCATACGTAAAAGAACTGAAAATCTGAACCACAGCAATGCATGAAATTATAATTACAGATCAACCAGTGAGATCTGCTCTATAGTGCCAAGGTGTAATTAAATCTAAAACAAATCAAAATGCTGGGAGTGGAAAATGATGTTTCGTCCTCTTAAAGCACAGGCTGTTGGAATTTAAACAAATGCATTATCAAAATATCATCCTCAAATCAGCAGCCATTCTGCCTGTCTACAGCAAAATGAAAGGAGCTACTCCTATGGTTTGTCTGCGAGATCTGCTCAATGTAACTTGAAATGGTTTCACTTAAAATTAGTTCTTATCACCAAGATACGTATAACTTAAAAAAAACAGTGTCTGAGCATCCTTGTTTTCCTTTTTCTTTCCTGTTCTTTAACCTCCTATGCTATGTCATTAGATTGCAAGTATATAGATGGGACAACCTTGCCTTATCTTCAGTAACCTTATGACAACAGCTTTCAGAGCCTTCTGCCTTTTCAAATACAGTAGAGTCTCGCATATCCAACATAAACGGGCTGGCAAAATGTTGGATAAGTGAAAAAGTTGGATAATAAGGAGGAATTATTAAACAGCTGTTTCTCTAGGCAACAAGGCGCAGCAGGCCTCTTCATGCCCGGCTGCTCACCGGGATGGGTGAGGCACAGTTGGTGTAGGTTGAATGCTGTGCCCTGCAGGAAAAGTCTGCGCCAGCCACCTCTTTCCCTTCCAGCGGACACCCTCTGCGCATTGGGAGGCAGGCTGCATTGGATAATACAGGGCACAGCTGGTTAGTAGCTAGCAGCAATAAATCACCACTAGGCATTGGTTCAAAGCCCGGGTCAGGTTTAAAGCTCCCGACTGTTAATAGTCTAGCTTGCTGTTGACCTAAGCAGCTCGAAAACAGATGTGTCTATAAGTAGAAAATTCTAGGTACCGCTTAATTCAGGGAGGCTAATTTAACTTAATTTATGACACCATAAATCTGCCGATGGCATGTGAAGAACATGAAGAAGTACTACCATCAAAAGGACTCAGCGTCACAGTGGATGATGAAGTGGCGGCTCCCCCTGTGGCCGGAATCAAGCATACCCTCATGAAGTTGGAATCTGGAAAAATGTTAATAACCTCTGTTTGTCTGTCTGTATATGTCATATGTCTGATAATGGCAGTGAATGTTTACCATGTATATGTGCATTGTAATCCGCCCTGCGTCCCCTTTGGGGTGAGAAGGGCAGAATATAAATACTGTAAATAAATAAATTAAATAACATCGGATGAGCGAAGCTCAGTTAAATGAGATTCTACTGTACTTGAAAGAAGGAACATTTTGGGAAAAAATGATGGCCAACTATTTTATCAATAGGACGGATAGAAAAAAAAACACCTACATCTGTATGACACCATTGCATACTTTACAAGAGATTTATAAAAAGGACTACTTTCAGATTAGCCCCCCCCCCCAAAAAATGCCCTACATTTCTGAACATAGAAAACTAGCTATCAGAAAGAAAAGTAGGGTTGTTGTATGTTTTCCGGGCTGTATGGCCATGTTCTAGAAGTATTCTCTCCTGACGTTTCACCCACATCTATGGCAGGCATCCTCAGAGGTTGTGAGGTATGGAGAAACTAAGCAAGGAAAGTTTAGATATATCTGTGGAAAGTCCAGGGTGAGAGAAGAACTCTTTGTCAGTTGGAGGCCAGCGTGAATGTTGTAGTTAATCACCTTAATTAGCATTGAATAGCTTCATCTCCTGGCTTCTTCCTGCCTGGAGGCATCCTTTGTTCAGAGTTGTTAGCTGCCCCTGGTTCCCATGTCTGGAACTCCTCTGTTTTCAGAGTGTTGCTTCTTATTTACTGTTCTGATTTTTGAGTTTTTTAATACTGGTAGCCAGATTGTGTTCATTTTCATGGTTTCCCCCTTTCTGTTGAAGTTGTCCACATGCTTGTGAATTTCAATGGCTTCTCTGTGTAGTCTGACATCATAGTTGTTGGAGTGGTCAAGCATTTCTGTGTTCTCAAATAATATACTGGCTAACAGTATTAAAAAACTCAAAAATCAGAACAGTAAATAAGAACTCATAGGGTTCACTTTCTTTCTCACTGAAGAACTAATGAATCACTAGAATTCCTCCCATAGTGACACAACACAAGCACATATCTAACTTTGTATCGCCTGTACATGAGAATAAGGCCTACAAAAGTGCAAAGTGATGTCTGTGTTGCACTCATCTATTTTACACCTTGACACAGGGACCTAAATTCAGTGAAGAAATAGATGTACCTGTGTGTCGAACCACCCATCAACAACTGATCTCATGGCCTGCTCTCATTGTAACTACACAAAAAGATTCCAGCTAGGATTGCATTTCCTTTCCTTTCCTTTCAAAGCCACATAATTGTCTTGAGAAAACAATTCACTGCCTGATAATGTCTCCCTGCATTTTCATCTTTCCCTACCCACCTCCCAGGGCTGGCAGCAACTATGTAAGAAGAACTTAACGGAACACTCTACCTCTAAGTAAGGAAGAATCCTTTCTAAGCAACTGGCTAATGATTGTCAACCAGCAGCATTTCCACTGGTTAAAACATCAACATGCGCTTTCATTTTCATTTTCTTGGTGGAGGCATCTTGTGCGTCTTAATGAAGTCTCCTTTCCCCATGTCCCAGTGGTCTTTAAAAGAGTTCACTCTCAATCATCAGCATAATGAAGGAAAGAAAATAAGCACCATATAAACTCACTAGGGTCATTCCAGTAGTCTCCAATTCTATACTCGATGCAGAATCTTTCTGTTTCAAAAAGATCACTAACCACCTCATCAGATGGGCATAATTGCCCATTCTAGGACAATTTCAACCCTCTTCAGGCATGGAGCCTGCTGGCTCTCATCACACGATGTCAATCTACTTCTGGCAGGACTCCGTGTCTGAAGAGTGGCGCAATCGTGTCAGGAGGAAGACAGGTGGTGACACTTCCTCCTATAGGATAGGGTGGGTGGCAAGATGGGTGATACAGGGTGATGGGTTCCCCTTGCTAATGGGTTCCCCACATACCGTGGTAAATCGGGGGGGGGGGGTGTGTGTGAATGCAATGAGGTCCTAAATGGACACCAATTGAAATGGGTGAACTATAATGGCACTTCACTGGTGTCTTTTTAAAATAATTTAAATATACTTTTAATTATTAGGCTGAAGCATGAGGTTTTTAGACAAATGGAGCTAATTTACATATGTTTTAATTTTTATAATGTATTTTAATGATGTATTTTTATAGTTTTAATTGATTGTGCGTACTGTTTTTGTTTTATTGTTGTGTTCTTGGCATTGAATGTTGCCAACTGTGTAAGCCGCCCTGAGTCCCCCCGGGTGAGAAGGGCGGGGTATAAATTCTGGAAATAATAAATAAATAAATAAATTATTCCATCACATCATACAGAGCAGTTTCACTCTCATGTCTCCAATCTACAGTATCCTGGGATCTACAGTATGATGAGATGCTTGGACACCTTTACTGTAGTTCAGAGGTATGTAACAGAACTCAGCAAAAGATAATTCTAAACTGAACTTGAATATGTGAAACAATAAATAATAGTGAACCCTATTGAAATGAAGGATTTCATTGGCCCAAGAACACTACAGAGTTACACTGGAAGACCTAGAAAATGTCCAGAGATGACATATTTTGTTGGATGAGAATAAATGAAACCACAAATACTGGTCCTGAGAAACAGTGTTCCCTCACTACTTCACGGTTCACTTTTCATGGATTCGCTGTTTTGCGGTTTTTCAATAAACTCTAGAAGACTATTATAAATAATAAAAAATTACAATTTACAGCCTAAGGAAGGGAGGAAGGAGAAGCCGAAGGGAGAGAAAAGGAGCCCAAGCGGCAACGGGAGGAGAAGGAGGCGATTTATCAACACACGAATAGTTGATAAAGACTTAAAATAGTGTATAACTACTAAAATAATGTATAAATATTAAAATAAATATAGCGTCCCTACTTCGCAGATTTTCACTTATTGCGGGTGGTCCAGGAACCTAACCCCAGCTATAAGTGAGGGAACACTGTACGGTATCTCAGTAATCTTACCATGGAACCATGTTATTTAAAGAGAAATTGAACTGCCATAACTGCCAAGGCTAGACTGTATCTTAGGTCTATATTAATTTGCTGGACTGAACCTCCATTGACAGATTTCCACTTCACCAGTGCGAAGGTATAAAGAGTGGAAGTACAGTATCGGGCAATTCATCTAACATCATTCAAAAATATCTGTTACATATTGTAAGTTAGTAGTTTATACATTTTGTTTTTCATTAAAATATGTATGTAATTAAAATCACATTTATTGAATCATTCAGCAGCCTCCTACCTTTGAAAACAAACCAGCTATTAATATACTAGCTTGGGATTTGTGTCTCTACAGATATCATTTTTTTTATTTTGTTTATATCCTGCCTTTCTCCTATCATAAACCCCTTTTCCATGCTCAACAAATAAACCATTTCACACTGTGATCTTTGCTCTAAACCACAGGCTGTTTTCAGATATCAGACCCAGAAATTACACCGTCTTTCAAATACAAAGGATGACAGGATAAGTTACTCAGGATGGCTGACCAGTAGAGACATTATCAGTGTGCTTCCAGAAACTGAGCATTATTGTGTCAGTGGATACTTCTCCATTTGTGCAGCCCCATGATGGGGACAGGATCTTTGGACAGATGCTACTAGACCCTTGCCCTTATTGGTTTACTAAACTGCCTGCCTATAGGAGAACTGATTGAATTAAGGGAAGTGATTTCTGCTTTTTTTTTTTTTTTTTTTTTACAAAAGTATAGGGTCCAAACAGGCCAGAAAGAGGCTATGGCAAGACCTCATCAGAAAAAAACCTGAATACTGGATAAATTCAGAGCACTCTCAAACATTTCATTTTGGGCAAGATACAAGGGCTATCCAGAAAGTACATTACGTTTTGGAATTAAAAATGAACAAAGTATAGGAGAAAACATTTAACATATGCAGTTGAAAGCCACACCCAAATACTACTTCTCAACATAGTCGCCATTCAAATCTAGGCACTTATCATAGCGATAAATGAGCTTGGAAACTCCTTCCCCACTATATTCTGCCGCCTCTGTCCTCAATCACTGTGGCTGGCAACACAGCGTTTTGGCGACGCTGCGCAGCTGCAGGAAGGGGGAAGGGTTGACGACAGAGGCGGCAGAATTTAGTGGGGAAGGAGTTTCCAAGCTCATTTATCGCTATGATAAGTGCCTAGATTTGAATGGCGACTACGTGAGATGTGGTATTTGGGTGTGGCTTTCAACTGCATGTGCTAAATGTTTTCTCCTATACTTTGTTCATTTTTAATTCCAAAACGTAATGTACTTTCTGGATAACTCTCGTATTAAATCATGTGTTGGCTTCTCAACCAACTCCAGGAGGTGAGACAGATTAACGTTTTTTTTAAAAAAAAATAATAATAATATTTCTATTAAAGTATTTTTAACAATAACATAACAAATTGGAGGAAAGGGGCAATAGTACGGGAGGGTATAATGATGGTAAAATAAAAGGGGGATAAAAAACATTTCAATCTAATTTTTGGCCTTGTTATAAAACTTGGTCAACACACAGGGGAAGTGTGTCCTGTTGATCCTGCTTTTTTCAATCAACCATGGTATCCTTCTGAGCTACTTCTCTAGGATGGAAATTGGAGGTACCACTCTACAGTGGCTCCGTTCTTTTCTGGTAGGGCTCTCAAAAGGTGCTGGGGGATACCTGCTTGACTCCTTGGCTGTTGGCCTACAAAGTACCTCAAGGGTTTGTCTTATTCCTTACAGTATTTAACATATCTATGAAACTACCAGGAGGAATTTCCAGAGTTTTAGAATCAAATATCACCATATGTGGAGTTTGCTTCAAAAAGTACCAAAAAAAGTTATAGGTGGCAGCACATTATGTACAGATTAAAGCTATCAAAATGTATCAAATCACTTTGATACAGTGTTTACAGCATTTTATAACAAAAGAATCCATATCCTCAGCACATTTTTTCACTTCTTGTAAAATTTGTTCGGAGGAAGCAAGCTCCATATATGTTGTTGAAATGGCATTGAATGTTTGCCCGTTTTTATGTTTTCTGTCTGGAAGCTACCTTGACTCTCTCCAGGGAGATAGGGTGGATAATAATAATAATAATAATAATAATAATAATAATAATAATACTTACGTACTGGGATCTGCACGCATTATTCGCCGACATGTGTGATCCAATACAACAGCCAGCAGAGTGTCTGCTGTGGACTCATCTTGTTGTGTTTCAAATAATAATAATAACAATATGTTACTCTTTTCCACCTATTCATTGAGCATGGAAAAAAACGACCTGCTCTTATGCTAAAATGGTATCAAGCAGCTATAATAGACTGAATGAGGACAAGAAAATGGAAGCTTAATTTAGACACAACAGATGTATTCCTAGTCAGTCAAGAGACAGATCTGGGAATAGGGATTCAGTCTGTGTTAGATAGGGTTACATTTCTCCTGAAAACACAAATTCAGAGTTTGAGGGTCACTCCTGGATTCAGCTCTGAGCCTAGAAGCCTGTTTTAGCAGTGACGATTAATACATTTTCACAGCTAAAACATGTGTATCAGTTATGCCTGATCCCTGGAGAAGTCAGATCTGACCATAATGTCTTGGTTACCTTTCGTTTGGATTACTGTAGTTTACATAGGACTGCTTTTGAAAATTATTCAGAAACTTCATTTAGTTCAAAGAGAGGCAACCAGACTGTTAACTGGGGCTGGCTACAGCGGGCACAGAATTCCCTTTGTGTAGCAGTTCCACTGTTTGCTGGTCCATTTCTGGTCACAATCCAAAGTGTTGTTTTTGATCTATTACGATTATATGAAGGACCATATCTCCCTTTATGATCCCCTTAGAGGTGTATGGTCAGTTGGAAAGGCTCTTATCCCTGTCCCATCACCTTTTTAAACTCGTTTGAGAAAGGATCTTCTCAGTGGCTTCACCCAGATTTGAAATTTCTTCCATGTTTGTTTTGACCATTGAAGCATGTGTCATTTAAACACACTAACCTTTGTCTCAGAGATAATGGATACTCTGGAATCAACCCAATGTTCCAGTATAAAGTAAGTTAGGCATGCCCACTCTCTTTACAGGAAACTACTGTGTACATTTTAGAGTTTAGTTTCTCATTGGAATCTTACAATACTATAGTTTATCTAACTTGCCCAAGTAATCTACCCTGTGCTAAAAGCTTTTGAAATACAGTGACATTAAGCATGTTGGTTCTCCTACCCTCTGTTTATAATCAATTGTAGGGCTTCAGATAAGGTTGATGCTTGTGGGTGGAAAATTCACTTTGGGACCTATTACCATATGATTCTTTTCAGACCTATGATTATCTAATTCTTGTTTTCCACATTTCTTCTTTCAAGGTGTGATCCTTCTATTAATTCTGTATGGATGAATCCATTGATTTTAACAAAACTTATGCATGAATAACTAGGTGAAGAATTGCAGCATTTGACTCTGGAATTTTGTTGCTGCAGTGAAAAGAGACGTTGGATATATTTTGGTCTACAGCTCTAATAAGAATATGAAAGGTTTTTCCACAATGCCTAATAAAAGTCCAGGAACTCCATGACAGCTGCGAAGAATGCATTTTAATGTTATTTATATTTCTCCCATGTAGGCTCAAATCTGTTTACTCGATGGTCTCATTAATGATGGCCTTCAGTCATATCTTTTCACCACTGATATTAATGCTCACTGTAGATCTAAGCAATTTCATAGCCATGAGCAATGGAAACAAAGTAAACATTCAATAAGTCATGAAAGGGCAGGATAAACCATCAATATGAAAGTTATTTACATGGGCATGCTTCATTGTGCCATTCTCATTCATGTATAAATCTTTATCGGAAATGGAATAAACCAAATCGAGTCGCAGATGCTGAGAATTAATGCGTTTAACCTATCTGAAATGATTACTGCCATTGATAGTCAGTCTTGCTAGACATACCTTAACACATCAAAAGGCAGTAATGGAAGTGTCTGTGATGGATTCATGATGCCACAGAAGTTCATTAGATAAAAGTATGTGGGTCCACCCAACATTTTAGACACTGTAGTATTGCATATATGTTCAGGGATTTTAGTCTTTATTACACGGAGGTGACAAACCAAAAAGAAGTAGTACAGGTCCCTATCATATCATAACATTTGATATCAACGGCTCGTCCACCACCTCCCCACAATGAAGCTGTTCCCAGCTATTTATGGGTGAATCCCAACAATATGCTCTGATCACACCACATTGCCACAAATTACCTCCACTTCTCCCCTTGCTGAAAAAGAAAGACTTCTTTTTTATTTTTTTAAATGCCACTTTGCATTTAATTTAATTTAAAAAAATAAAAAATTGAAGGAAAGGGCAAGGCAGCTGGGCAGAGTTATGTCCCTCACCGAGAACTACAGGTGGTGCAATGATCCGTGTTCCGTCCCCCAGGACGATGGTTTGCCTTACCTATTGGTCGTTTGTTTGTTTTCCCTCCTTTGCATTTTGTTTCAGCCTCTGGCTGCAAAAGCCCAGGAAAAGTGGCTTGGAGTCTGCAAGAGCTGGCTGCAGTTTTCTTTGCAATGATTGGTCAAAGAGTACAACATCTTAGGACCGCCCTTTTTTACCAGGGTCTAGTCTCCATTTTGGAGCCTCATTTTGGCTATAGTCTTCCAACGTGCTGCAGCTGTGCAAAGCTAACTGGGACAAATCATCCTCAAAACCAGGCCAATCTAAGCCTATCCAAATTAGATAAGTATTGAATTATATTGATCTGGAATAGAAAATCTAGTTAGAGGAGCAGGGTTATTCCGTCACTTCTAGAACTAATCTTTGCTGTAAAGATAGGGAAGGAAAGAGTTTCTCCTTCTAATATAGACAGCGTGATTAGGGTATTGTGGTTTTATAATCACCTTTGCCTTCTGGAACCAGGGATAATTCTGTAACTAAAACCTATAGAAATTTGTTTCATTTTCTGTAACTTTAAGATCTGTGCCAGGTTTACAACCTTGTATGAATAAACATCCTTTTTTTTGAAGTCTTCCAGACTCAGTCGTTCAATATTTTTAGGACAGCTTATAGGGATTTGCAGTTCGCCCGGATAAAGGACGGCACGTTTCAGCTTTATAGTTTTTTTTATTGTCTGGCGGACGGCACAATCCGGGTAACTTAACAGTAAGTTGCCACTATCCCTGATTGTGCAAATGTTTTTAATTTAATGTTTTATACTTTTTATTGTGAATTTTGTTTGCTTTTTGTGTCGTATCTTGTTGTTTTTTATTGACTGAATGTGTTATTAATTGTTTATTCCATTCTGTGTATTTTATTGTATTGTATCTTATTGTATTATTTATGATGTGAGCCACCCCAAGTTCCTTCAGGAGATGGAGACGGGATATAAATAAATTTTATTATTGTTATTAATTATTATTATTTTATTTTATGACACAGCAAACAAGATAGATATGCTGGATTTCGTATCACAAAATCACAAGTCGAACACTTCCCAAGTGTCTAGGACTGTGTGATGTATTTTCGGATGATGCGCGTATATCCCAGTAGGGTGGCCTTTTGCAGTTGGCAGATCGTAATTTTGACAATATGTATTGTTTCCAAATGCCGGCTGAGATCTTTTGGCACGGCACCCAGTGTGCCCATCACCACCGGGACCACCTGTACTGGTTTCTGCCAGAGTCTTTGATGTTCAATCTTGAGGTCCTGATAGCGGCTGAGTTTTTCCTGTTGTTTTTCGCCAATGCGACTGTCACCTGGGATGGCGACATCAATGATCCAAACCTTTTTCTTTTCCACAACTGTGATTTCTGGTGTGTTGTGTTCCAGAACTTTGTCAGTCTGGATTCGGAAGTCCCACAGTATCTTTGCGTGCTCATTTTCCAATACTTTTGCAGGTTTGTGATCCCACCAGTTCTTTACTGCTGGGAGGTGGTACTTGAGGCATAAGTTGCAATGAATCATTTGGGCCACATAGTTGTGCCTCTGTTTGTAGTCTGTATGTGCAATTTTCTTACAGCAGCTGAGGATATGATCAATGGTTTTGTCGGTTTCCTTGCACAGTCTGCATTATTATTATTATTATTATTATTATTATTATTATTATTATTATTATATGGTAGAAGACAGCAGCATCATGCAATAAAGTCCATAATGGTATTGCACAGCTGCTGTACTTACCATACATTTCAAACTATTGTCAAAAGTAAATGGAAAATATATAAAGGGGTAAAGAATAAAAGGGTACTTCACAAAAGGTGGGATATTTTTCTAAGTAAGGGACTGTCAACATTTTTATAGGCCAGTCCTGTTGTCTCAGCCTTAATATAATCAAACCACAAGTTTCACAAAATTGTAGGAAAAAGGCCAAAATGTACAAAATTCAATGCTATTGTAAGTAAAATCATTGGCCTACATGAACTGCAATTATGTAGGCAAAAATATCATTTTACAACTTGTAGCTACAGTGCCTCCATTATAGGGAGAATGAAGAGTGAATAGCTGTATGTCAAGATAAAAATCGTTTCCATTCTGATGAGCTAATCTAGTTAGCCTGTATGATATTAGCAGCCCATTAATTCTTCCACTCCAGGTTTACAATAATTGGTACTTGGAAATTCGTCAAAAGTATTAACAAAGACATATAAAATTTAATTGTTTGTTTTTATATGTATGCCTTCTCAGTTTTGTTACAGTGTGTAGATAAAAAAGCACGAAACATAGAAACATAGAAACAAAAAATTGTCATTATTATTATTTTTTAAAATATACTTGTTCACCCACACCAAATAAGTCCATTCCTGTGTCTTGGCCAGCAAACAACCATTTGAAGGTAGCCCTAGCAATCAAAGAAATGTGGGATTTGCAAAGAGCTTTAGTATTAAAGATTAATAGGAAGGGTTCACAAAGATGTTAAGAAATGCCATCTCGTCCTGTTAGCCTCTTGCAGCAAAAGTAACAAAGAGGCTTACGGCCCCCAAGGACTAAGACATTTATTACTATATGAACTTCCATAGTCTTCAGATGCAACAACAGTTATCTAAACCAAGGAACAATTTGTAAATAATATCATTGTCATTTCCAGTCGTTTTAAATTCTATGTGTGTGTTTTGTAGACTTTTAAAGGAGTTTTATGTGGCTTTTTAAACAGATTTTATTTTTTTTAAATTTAATATTCAATGTTTGATTAATGACTGCTAATTGTTTATATTTATGCATGTGTGTGTGTTTATGTTTGTGTGTATGTGTATTTATACACATACACATTTGTATTCTTATGTTCTTTGTTTTATTGTTTTTAACATATTGTTAAACTCCTTGAGTCCCATTATCCAGGAAAAGGTGGGATACAATAAAATAATAATAATAATAATTTCATTTCTATCTGATATCTCTAACCACGGCTCCATATGAATTTATATGTATAGATGAACCTATATTAAACCCTTCATTCATTTGCTAAACCAAGCTATGTCCATGAAAAGTAATGCTATAATAAATGTGTTCATCTTTAAGATGTCACAGAACTGTGTTGTCGAAGGCTTTCATGGCCGGGATCACAGGTTTGTTGTATGTCTTTCAGGCTGTGTGGCCATGTTCCAGAAGTATTCTCTCCTGACATTTCGCCCACATCTATGGCAGGCATCCTCAGAGGTTGTGAGGTATGGATAAACTAAGTAAGGAAAGGAAAGAATATATATCTGTGTAGAGTCCAGGGTGTGGCAAGAGTCCTTTGTCGCTGGGAAGCCACGCTAATTAGCATTGGAAAGGTTTTGTCTCTTGCCTGGGGGCATCCTTTGTTCAGTCATTAGCTATCCTCTGTCCTCAGAGTGTTGGTTCCCATCTACTGTTTTGATTTGAGAGTTTTTTTTAATACTGGTAGCCAGATTTTGTTCATTTTCATGGTTTCTTCCTTTCTGTTGAAGTTGTCCACATGCTTGTGGATTTCAATGGCTTCTCTGTGTAGTCTGACATGATAGTTGTTGGAATGACCCAGCATTTCTGTGTTCTCAAATAATATCCTGTGTCCAGAACTCTTTTTTTCTGTTTTAAATATTTCACTGTTATGTAGGGCAGTGGTGGGCAGTGGTCTGAGATACAAAAATTGAAAAAGTATTAGCCATTTTCAAATATAATTTAAAACATCAAAACTTCTTTGCTGTGTTTGTGTGCCTTCAAATCGTTTCCAACTTATGGCAATCCTAATGCAAGGGAGTGAGCCACCAATTGTATCTGCAATGGTGGTGAAAATGAAGGAAAGCCTTCTCTGAAGAGCTTAAAACTTCATATTAGACCCCATCTATACTGGCAAGTTCAAACGTAGCTTCAAATTGTGGCAGCTAGACAATGAACACCCAGGAAAGTGCACAAAAGAAAGTCCTTAATGCACAACAGTGCTCTGTGGTTTGTGTGACCAGCATCCAGGCATTAAACTGGCTCCAGTATGTTTTATGTAATCATCTGCACAGTGAAACCACTTCCTTCAATATAGGTTTGAAACTGCATTAAATGTAGAGCAGTGGTTCCCAACCTTCCTAATGCTGAGATACCTTAATACACCCTCATGTTGTGGTGACCCCTAACCATAAAATTATTTTTGTTACTACTTCATAATTGTAATTTTGCTACTGGTATTAATCGTAATGTAAATATCTGATATGCAGGATGTATTTTCATTCACTGTACCAAATTTGACACAAATAACCGATATGCCCAAATTTCAATACTGGTGGGGTTGGAAAGGGGGATTGATTTTATCATTTGGGAGTTGTAGTTGCTGGGATTTATAGTTCACCTACAATCAAAGCACCCCTTGAACCCCAACAACGATAGAATTGGGCCAAACTTGGCACACACAAAAATACTGGAAGGGTTTGGTGGGCATTGACCTTGAGTTTTGGAGTTGTAGTTCACCTGCATCCAGAGAGCACTGTGGACTCAAACAATGATGAATCTGGACCAAACTTGGTACGAATACTCAATATTCCCAAATATGAACACTGGTGGAGTTTGGAGTTGTAGTTGCTGGGATTTATATTTCACCTACAATCAAAGAGCCCCTTGAACCCCACCAACGATAGAACTGGGCCAAACTTCCCACACAGAACTCCCATGACCAACAGAAGATACTGGGATGGTTTGGTGGGCTTTGACCTTGAGTTTTGGAGTTGTAGTTCACCTACATCCAGCTTTCTCTGCCAAAGGGGTTCCTAAGACCATCAGAAATATGTGTTCTCTGATGGCTTTTTGTGACCCCTCTGATACCCCCTTTGTGACTCCCCCAGGGGTCCCGACCCCCAGGTTGAGAAATGCTGGCATAGAGTGACCTTCATCTTTCAGATAGCCTGAACTCAAGCAGTATTGGACTTTAAAGGTCATCGCCATCAGTTTGAATTCTGCCCAGTGAAGCTGCTTCAGCAGATAATGTATATGGTCCCTCTCAAGAGCACAATACTTGCTTATACTTGTTTGCCATGCTCTCTTTTGTAGTTAAAAAAAGAGAGAAAGAAAGAAAGAAAGAAAAGAAAAAAAAGAAAAGAAGGAAGGGGAAAATAAAGGAGGGAAGGGAAACACACTGGATATGAACTACTAGGTATATACGAGAATTAAAAAAATAAGACCATATTTCCAAAAACAGACTTTCTTGAAATTGACATTTATAAAACATGTTTGTGTACAGGTAAAGCAATAAAAGCACCATTGAACAATAGATGCTGAATGTTTATCCTTTCAAACGTGCCACGTTAAGTCTTTTTTTTTCAACAGTGGAAGTATGCTGCAACCAACAATGTTGACTCTCAGTTCAATCCCACATCACAGAAATGTAATGTAAGAGAGCATGTACATCTAGAAATACCATTTTCTCTAATGCAAAATTCATACATTGTAACAAACATAAAGAAAAAGGGGGAAATCATTGAACATGCCCAAATCACATGCCACAATGAAGCTTTATCTGTGCTACATCGCCAGCATTTAGTTGAAGCAGACTTTATCTAAAAGGCATAAAAGTGTCCTGCATTTCTCTGCCTAACTATATTCCAGAAATAATATCCCTACCATTGTTCACCAACTTGCTTCTACTGATGGTTCAAAATATTCTGAGAAAGGCTGTTGAGAGCAGGATTAATTATCTTGTTTATGTAAACAAATACCTTGTCATTAAAAATACAGGCCAAGTGACAATGGTATTCCCAATTGATGTTTGTGACAATTGCATTAATTTTAACTAGAAGAGACTGATTGATATAGGACCAACTCTATCATGTAAACTTTAGTGGACCTAATCTAGTTGTTACTAATATCATAAAGTCAGTGGGAAGATACATATTCAGGGCCCAATTGGGATAAAATCGATATTTGCCAAATTCCCAACTGGAGTTGATTTAGATTTCCCAGTTTCAAAAGAAACTTATGTACAAAACTTAGGCACCATGGGATGTCCTGGAACCAAACATAGTGAGTATCAAGGGCTTCCCTTGTAGTATAATTGGTGGTCTGTGTTTTTAGTATCTATCTGTTGTTGTATTTTAATTGGTTGTTTTCTGTCTCAATCCATAGAAAGATGAGAAATAATAATATGTAGTAACAATAATAATAATATCAATAATAGAAAATTACTTAAAGTACAAAAGACAAAGAGTGAATACTGTAAAAATACAATGCAGAGCAGAAGAGAAAACTGGCAAAAGAAGGCTCTCCATGGAAAACACTGAGAGCAAAATTGACAAGGAAAAAAAATGGATGTGGCTCAAAAATGGAACTTTGAAAAAGGAGACTGAAGGCCTGATTCTTGCAGCCCAAGATCAGGCAACTAGGAGAAATGCCATCAAAGCCAGAATTGAAAAGTCAGCTACAGATTCCAAGTGTAGACACTGCAAGGAAACAGACAAAACGAAGGATCACATCCTCAGCTGCTGCAAGAAGATTGCACAAACGGACTACAAGCAGAGGCATAACACTGTTGATCAGATGATCCATTGGAATTTGTGCCACAAATACCATCTGCTTATGACAAAGAACTGGTGGGATCACAAGCCTGAAAAAGTTACAGAAAGTGAACATGTCAGACTACTCTGGGACTTTCGAATTCAGACTGACAGAGTTTTGGAGCACAATACTCCTGACCTCACAATCATGGAAAAAACAAAGTATGGATCATTGATGTTGCAATCCCAGGCAACAGAAGGATTGACGAGAAGCAACTGGAAGAGCTGACATGATACGAGGATTTAAAGATCCAACTGCAAAGACTCTGGCATAAGCCAGTAAAGGTGGTCCCAGTGATGATCAGAACACTGGGTGCAGTGCCTAAAGACCTTGGCCAGCACTTAAAAACAATTGGAACTGCAAAATTACCATCTGTCAGCTGCAAAAGGTCACCCTACTCTGATCTGCACACATTATTTACTAATACATAACATAATCCTAAACACTTGGGAAGTATCCCGACATGTGATCCAATACAACAGCTAGTATAGTGATCTTGTTTAATGTGTAATAATCTTGTTGTGTATCAAATAATAATAATAATAATAATAATAATTCAATTAGACCATCTAACTGACAGCTGCTTCTCTGACCAAGAAGGATAAACAGGGGAAGATTGTCTATGTGCTGCCCACTTAGCCATAAAAAACCCACTGAATGACCTTGCACAAGGTACACTCTTTCAATCTTAGAAGAAGGCAATGCTAAACATTCTCTAAGTGATCTTGCTAAGAAATACTTAGGATAGCATCATAACAAGTTGATGTCTACTTGAAGGCATATTACAACAACAGCAATAAGATAATATTCCAGTCTTTACTTTTCTATCTTGAAATTAGTATTCTGCACTCCTCTGGGTGCTGGGTTGATAGTAATTTTGCACAATATAAAGACCTCCCCATCCTAGCAAGAAATCTCATACGATGCCATCCTATCTCAATTGTTCAATGACTTGATGTGCAGTGTTATCGACAAATAGATTACTGAAGTCAGTATTCTGTACTGAAAAATTTGAATGGTACATGACCTATATAATAATAATAATAATAATAATAATAATAATAATAATAATAATAACAACAACTTTATTTATATACCGCCCTATCTCCCGGATGGGACTCAGGGCAGTTTACAGTCATAAAAGCAACACAACATTACATAACGACATAACACACATTATTAAACAAGGTAAAATAATACAATTATAACAATAAATCACACTTACATGACCAGATCAAGGGGGCGGGAACCATAAACCCAATATGTTAAAATGTATCATTTTAGGCTAGGGAAATTTTGTGCAATATATTCAGGCCCAGAAAGAGACTATAGAGGTATCTGACCTTTGGCAAGCAAATAGATGGTGCAGGATCCAGCTGTATAGATAACGGCAACTGGCAATAGGTAACAACATATTAAAATGGCAGCTGAGTAATATCTTTTGCTCTCAAAATGGTATCTCAAGCTATTGTGACTACATACTCTGTGTGAGTGTGTCTAATACAAAGCTAACCCGTTTCAGTCTAATTTTGGGTGGTAATTACTTGTATGTGACCATGGTGACTCTGTATGTATATGCGTGCAAATATATGTGTGTATAAAATTGCATTTTGCCCTTAGTGCATTCTTCTGGTTTTCCCATCAACCATCCTATTTTATCCCCTAAATACATATGAAAAATATGGACACAAATATAAATATTTCACCCTCACATCAAAGGAGGAAATGAGAGCACAAGGGGATGGCCTGGAGGTAGTACAATGTGTAACACAATCAGATGAATATATATTTACATCTCCACATATGAGCATTAAAAAGCATGAAGGAATGGCTGCTGTGATTCTCCCCGAACTGCTATCTCGAAAGCGAGAGGAGATTTTCCCCAAGCAGTAAGCTGCCTTTCAAAGCACCACTGGCCGATCAGACATTTTCATTTGTCAAGTATCTTGTTGACAACTGTTAAGACCTGTTACTTATCAGAAGAGAGCAAGAGGGTAACAACAACAATAAAACAGCCAGCTATAACAAGGGCAATTTTAAAAGCGAATTCTTCTCCCGCTCCCACTCTTTCTTTCTTCCTCCATCTGTCTTCAAGTACACCTTTCCAGCTCATTACTGCAAATCATTTGAATTCCAGCACACAATGTCACCTGAACTGTAATCTGATTACTTTATGGAGGAATTAGTATGTATATTTAATGTAGAAGGGTTTTAATCTTGATGAAAATAATCCTAAGGAACTGTGATAGGGCTGCTCATATGTCTGGCAGATATGCCAGTAACATGCTAATAAATGACAGTTGATTTATGTATCTGGATTCTTTTATTTATAAAAATAGCAAGTGGACTGATTTTTGATATTAATAATACAAGTGAATCCACTTTGATTAGACTTCTGTGGAGAGCTGCACATATTCGGCATTACAATTAAATCTTATGATGTGGAATGGGAATGACATGCTAATGAAGCAAGCCAGTGAGCCTGAACCAAGAATGTCCAACATCATTATGGGATATCTTAGATGAAGAGTAATTATAAGAGGAACACTGAAATGTCATTAAAAATCTTCAGTAAGAGATTTAACCTACTATTTCTTACTAATGTTGGATTTCTTTCTTTTTTTTTAACAACATCACCGAACACAAAGTTCCTTTTCAGAATTTACAGAAAAGGCTTTTAAATGGGTCTGGATTTAAGAAAAAGATATAATCTAGTGTCCTAATTTAATTTGGTACATCAAAATTCAATGGTGGGATGTAATTGAAATCTCTTTTTAATAATTTCAGATGAATTAGCAATTAGGACTTGATCCGATTTCCATGAAATTTATTAAAATTGAGAGAGGAAGCCCTTGAAATTTTTTATTCTTTTCACTCCATTAGCACAATACATTTAGTCTAAGTGACTCTGTCAGTTGGTGCTATGCGTTCCTTGTTTATTTATGAGAATTTGTTTCAAGGAAGTTCAAAAGAGGTAACCTTATGCATATTCATAGTGGGGTAGCTCATAATACATGAATCAAGAAAAGCTTTCAGAGCTTGGATTTTTTTCATATTTCCAAGGAAGTGTACAAAGTGAGTTGCAGCACTATAGATTTGTACAATAACATTCTTTTCCTTCCTGGCTTGACCACCATTGGCATCTTGACTAGAAAGGGGACTTGTGGAGATTTAACACAGTGACTACAATGCAGCATATACCTAAGCTACTTAGTTGCAATTTCCTCTGAGAACTCTGAACTGTTATCATTAGATTCCTACGCAGAATCAATCTCTGTGAAAACGTAATAACATTCTTGCTACACAAAGGAACTACCCAAGTTGCTGAATATATTCCCCAAATAGGTTCGGCGACTTGGAAAGGTTCCATTAAAGTTGACACTACAACTCAGAACAAATTCACATGGAAAACACTAGAGAGCACAAACAATAGGCCAAGCTATCAGAATCCAGCAAATGCTGGATTTCAAGTGGCAAACCCAATGCCAGTATTTGACAAACTGATCACAGAGATATGGCTTTCCAGGGTTGAGCCTGTTCATCTCTCAGGCCAATCCATCACAAGCACTCTTATGGGCAAGTCCATATATGGGTCAACGAGTGCACAAAAGACAGCTTCCCATCCTATCCACCATCTCATGTGCAGGCCTACAGTTTAGGAATGCCTGAGAGTAATAGCATTGGAATGACTTGTGCCTTATACCACTGCTACCAGATTTTGACAATTAGATGGAAAAATCTACAGGATACAGCAATGCAACCAGGGAGATGCGAATGCAGTGGTTAGTGTTGGAGAAACCCACTGAGGATCTTCTATCTGGAACTACAATCTAGTACAGTACAATGGTCAGGTTTTACGATCTAGAATTGGAGTTAGCTGCTCACAGGGGGCTTCCAGAGTGCATCAGAATGTGGGTTTTAAAAGTGGGGCAAAAAAAATCCCGGGACCTAACACAGCAAGTCCATACAAAGACCTGTCAGTCCCAGGAAATGCTCCCCCGCCATCCCTACAACTTCCTTTGAAGCGGATTTTACAAGTCTGCAAGATGGAAGAGGGATGAGGAACATCCAATGGATTTTTTTAAAAATCTCTTTGAAGTGCGCTGGACGTAATATGCGCTCATGCAGATATCGTAAAGTCACACAAGCATATTTCTTATTCTCTCTTTTCACCCAATTCTAAATTCAAGTTCTGTTTAATGTGATAAACATTAGAAGAAAGGAATGGTTGCAGAGAGTTCCAATTGCCTTCCAACTGTGATTAGATTGAGCCACCTGTGTGTTCGTGGCTCCATTTTTTGACAGCCCAATCAGCTGTTTTGGGCTTTTAATGTGCATGTGTGCTGGAATAGTCCATACAAGAGGCTTGGAAGAAAGTCACATGGTTTGCATGACTGCAGGGATATACAGTCACATGAAGATGTGCATTTTTGTCTGGAATCGGGTTTTAAGCACACTTAACACCGGCTCTTCGGCTTAGAAATGGAGATGAGCACCAACCCCCAGAGTCGGTCACGACTGGACTTAATGTCAGGGGAAAACCTTTACCTTTTTACTTTAAACACGTGATTTTCAGCTGTTAACCCGATTCTGCTCGCACTTTCCTCAAACATCATTTAACTGCCACCCCCCTTTATCCCAGTTACTTCTGGATTTCACTGCATGTATAGAAGGCCCACTGTCTCACTGAGGCAGAGCTCAGAAAAATATGCATGCTAACTTGGGAAGTTGTAACTTTTTCTTACTTCAACAGAGTGCACGGCTTAGTCCAGGGCAAGTTGGGATCACCTTTGATGAGCAAAATTTTAGAAGGATTGAAAACAAGTAACAGTTCCAATACAAACACCAGTTTATACTAGCAAAATAATTGGGACGGGGGGATACTATCTCTAATGTGATGATTTCTACATTCCAAAAATCAGATTTTAGACTAGAGAGTTCATAACATTTGATGGGTCTAAACTGGGTCTTGGAAATCAGCTGGCTGTTAAAGTTCCTTGGTACATTCATAAGGACCAGCCTGTGTCTTTTGACAAAGAGAATGAATAGGAAACAGGCCGGAGGTTTCAGCTGCCTCTGGGACCTGTAATTATGAAGTCCACATGCCCATTCCACAGATAATAGTACAAACTATTTCTGAAAAAAATCTAGTATTGTTCCAGGACAGCCTTAATGTATATTAATCTTCAACATGCTTGACTTGACAGTAATAATTCCTACCAAACTCAATGGAATTTACATCTGAGTAGACACAGATATAACTCTGTGTGACTCCAATATCAGAATGGAAGGGAAAGGTTAAAGAGTACTTCCCAATTATTACACTAATTTTTGTACATCATGGTAAAATGTATTTCACAGTAAAGATCAGTGCAAAATACAGTTGGATGTTTTGACATTTCTAGGGCTGATAACACCATCCTTCTCAGATAGATATATTGGCTACCATCTTGTTAGGGACATACACACGATTATGCTTTCTTTATGCATGTGTACATCCTTTCTTGCCTGCTGATGAGGGTTGGCTTTACTATTCTCCCTATGCAGCACCCAGAATCTCCTCCCAACTTACATAACAGCTGCTGAGCCACCCCACTAGCTATTCTGTTCTTCGTGTAAAGACAGTATCACATAATTATCTGCTAATAATGATTTTAAAGGATAACATCAGCCCTGCATTATTTGTCTGGAAGTCTTACAAGTGTAATAGTTTCGCGTCAGGTTACAGGGACATAGCCAGATGCTTCTGCAATCCTCCTCACAAAAGATGGGAAGGCCATGAGGGGGGCTTCAGAGCCTGTTCAGAAAATAGACTGTTGGTACCATGTTTCCTTGAAAATAAGACAGTGTCTTATATTAATGTTTGCTCCCAAAGATGTGCCAGTTCTTATTTTCAGGGGATGTCTTATTTTTCCATGAAGAAGAATTCACATTTATTGTTGAACAAAAAAATGAACAATTATTATATACTGTACATCAGTTGTCATCACAAACCAGCATAACCAGCCAAACTGTGAAATCCTATGAAGAATTTCTTGTTACTACCATTATTTCCATGTACATCAATCTATGGTACGTACATTTACCAATCCTACATGCTCTGGTATTTTGTTTGCCAGGCATGCTTCTGAACAAAAACTTTGCTAGGTCTTACTTTTGGGGAAGGTCTTATATTTAGCAATTCAGCAAAACCTCTACTAGATCTTATTTTCGGGGAAACGGGGTATATGGCTCAGCCTAGTACAGGGCTGGCTGAGGACTACTATGCTATGTTGGGCTATACAAAATTGCACATCCAAACTCAGTATAGGGGTTTTTCCCCATTTTACTCTGATTTAGCTAGAGCTCAGCTTCTAGGATCTGATTATTAGTCCTCAACATCATAATGTTAGTGTTCTTCAGAAGCTTTGATTTTATCTTCTCCTGAGAAGTGAAAATTGCTGGTCATGTCTGAAGTTTAATGGAAGCTATTAATGGACTAAAGTATTACAAGGGCTAATTGGTTCATCTGAATATTGCTACAGCTTGCTAGGTTGCTGTTTCACTCAAAATCTTGCTTCAGTGAACTAACAGAGGATTTACAGAGTAATATGATGCTCTCCATTTTGTGGGTACTCAGGAAGAAAACACAGTTAATTTCATTTCCAACATGCTCTTGTCACCCTTGAATATCCTTCTCCTATCCCCTTCAGTACCATCATACAGCATGAAACCCCAGTGAAAATAAATCCCACCAGATAAACTCCAACATCCCATACATAAAATGTGTTGACTCTTCTGGAGAAAGTTTAAAGCTATTTAGTAACATCCCCGTGAAGCCTGTGAAGCAGAAAGATGTCACATTCTCTGGAGCAGTTTGTTGCCTAATTTCAGAAGAGCCTTGACAAGTTTTACGTTCAGTGTTCTGTCACTCCAGACTCGGGGATTCAAAAGATATGGGTATGATTTGGACAAGTCAACGTGGTGGCAAGATGACTTTCACAGCAAATTATATTAAAACTCATAGTTTGCATCCATTTTTTTAACACTGTATGAAAAAGGAAGGAAGGAAGGAAGGAAGGAAGGAAGGAAGGAAGGAAGGAAGGAAGGAAAGAAGGAAAGAAAGAAAATTAATTTACTCCGTTTGTATGCAGCCAGCAGTGGCACTCAATTTTTCAATGAATTTGATCTATTGCTTCCTGGAATACTAGATACCATGGTGATAGGTGTAAGATAGATAGGGGCATATTACAGTGTAATGGGTCACCATTAACAGAGTCGTTAACACAGAAGGAAGATCCTATTAGTGCTGGATTCAGTCGGCTACTTGCTGGAGAGTGTGAAGCAAAATCTTGTGGCGTTCTGTCCTTGACAATATGTGCCAGGATTTGTAAAAGGCTCATCCCCTAAGTAAACATAGGGTCAGGTGTTGGTGTGACCTCTGGAGATATATATATACACACACATATATACATACATACACACAGACAGACATGTAAACGTTGGTGATTTAGAAAGAAAGAAATAGCACCTAGACAAGTTTGTTTTGGATCCAAGAAGAATGCAAATCAATCATTTGGTACAGGTACTGTTGACCTTCTTCCCATGGATTCTGCATCTATGGATCTTACCCTCCATGGCTTGAAAATATATTTGTTAAAGAATTCCAAAAGACAAAGTTTGATGTTTCCATGTTATATAGGTTAAAGGTTTTCCCCTGATGTTAAGTCCAGTCGTGACCAACTCTGGGGATTGCTGCTCATCTCCATTTCTAAGCCGAAGAGCCGGCATTGTCCACAGACATCTCCAAGGTCATGTGGCCAGCATGACTGCATGGAGCGCCGTTACCTTCCTGCCAGAGCAGTACCTATTGATCTACTCACATTTGCATGTTTTCAAACTGCTAGGTTGGCAGGAGCTGGGGCTAACAGCGGGCGCTCATTCAGCTCCCGGGATTTGATTCCATGTTATATAAGGAATGCTATTTTACTATGCCTTTTGATATACTGGGACTTGAATATCCACGGATATTGGCATCCATGGCAAATCCTGATACCTTTAAAGTGCATAGGTGGCCTGAATTTTATACATAGCCACACAGATATAAGTCCCATTCAATTTATAGAATCAAAGTTGGAAGAGATCACAAGGGTCATCCAAGAATGCATAATGAATGTTCATGAATATACAATCCCAACAGTTGACACTCTATTTAAAAACTTCCAAAGAAGGAGACTATCAGCTCCAGCTCCATGCGGGGACATGAGAGAAGCCTCCCACAAGGATGGTAAAAACATCAAAACATCCAGGCGTCCCCTGGGCAACGTCCTTGCAGACGGCCAATTCTCTCTCTCCAGAAGCGACTTGCAGTTTCTCAAGTTGCTCCTGACACGAAAAAAAAATCAAATAAACATGCGTAGGAGTGCCACCTAAGTGATTCAATGACTTTTCAAAACAAGATTTGGAGATATTTTCTCTTGATCTCATATGCTGACAAAAAAAACCTGACCTGGCAAGGAGACACAAGAAACACATAGTGTTGCGACACTCCATCTAACATTCACACAGATGAATTGCCATATTTCTATTCAAATTTGAACTATGTGTGTGAAATAGGACAACATACTTCTAAAACTAATAATTGCTTCATTTTCATGGTGAAATTCTATTCCATACTAATTTGCAAAATGTAAAATACAAAATTGTAATTTCTGCAAGCATCATTTTGTCAGTAATGTGAGCAATTAACATTTCACACTGTACTAATAAAATCAGTTTAAATGATGAGGATAGAGGATGAACTTTTTTTACTGGAAGGAATTATAAAGGTACAGGAACTGAATTTAAGTTTTTTTTAAAGCACTGGCATAAAATCATTTTCTTACGTGACACATTTTTTAAATAGTATGATATGACATTAATAAGGCCTTGATTTTTTTTACTAAAATTTCCAGAATCTCCCAGCAACCGTGACTATTGGCTATGCTGACAGTGGAATTCTGGGGCTTGTGTCCATAAAGTAACATTTCCTAGTTCTAATATTGAGATTACTGATATTTTCCAAAACCCCAAATGACCTCTTATGGTATGTAAATTAAACACACCTAACATAGCAGGGCCACTAAGAAAGTTATTTTGATGATGTGGAATGGAACATCAGCATCAAGACTAATGCATGCACATTCAATATGATGCACATGGGTTCTGTTGTGTATCAGTCACTAGTATGCATTGGGTATGTTTTTTTAAAAAAGCCGTTGACTGAACATGGATGTTACACAATTGGACAATTCTCATTCCCAGTATGTAAGTCTACTTGCAAAGATACAAGTCCTCAATAGGATTCTGGCCCTTATCTGTGTATTTTCTTTCCCATCCAGGATACAAAAAGATGAGTACGGACCACAATTCAGTCATGGATGACATCTTTGCATATAGAAAGTCTTTAGCTTATAAGATCATGCTGAAGATGATATAAAATATTTTAGCATCAGATTTTAGTGAGCTTTTGCCAGGCTAGGTATATAACAATTGGGCTGGGCTGTGGCGCAGGCTGGTTAGTAGCCAGCTGCGATAAATCACTATGACCAAGAGGTCATGAGTTTGAGGCCAGCTTGTGTCAGTGTAGGCACCCGACCATTAAAATAATAATAAAAAAATAGCCCTGGTCGTTGTTGACCTAAGCAACCCGAAAGATAGCTGCATCTATCAAGTAGGAAATGTAGGTACCACTTATGTAGGGAGGCTAATTTAACTAATTTATGACACCATAAAAATCACCCAGCAGCATGTAGAATGAGGAAGTATCCAAGGACTCGGCGTCACAGTGGATGATGAAGCAACTCCTCCCCCTGTGGTCGGAATCGAGCATACCCTAAGGAAGCTGGAAGCTGGAGAAGGTTAAATTGCCTCTGTCTCAGTCTCAGTCTCTATGTTCATATAAAATTGAATGTTTGCCATGTAGGTATACATTGTGATCCGCCCTGAGTCCTCTTCGGGGTGAGAAGGGCGGAATATAAATACTGTAAACAAATAAGTAAATAAATAAAATAGATGTCTGAAAGTAAGAAAGCTTCTCATGGATAGTTATGTCTGTCTACACAAGATACTTTCAGAGCTGGTGCAGGCTTCAATGGAAGTTCTGGACCAGAACCATAGGCTAATTTTGAAATTCCTCATTTTCAGAAGCCATTTGTTATCATGACCTTATGTGAGTAGTTGGGGTCCATATAAATGTTTATGAGTCTTTCAGTCCAGAGATTAATTTATGGCATGGCTTTCACCTAATACCAATGCAAGATTTAGTCCAATACGTATAAGTCTTCATGAGTCTCAGGATTATACAAAGCAGTGCAATAATTCTAACTGGAACTTGTGCAATTGATTATGGAATGGTTTATACCTTGTTTTTGGATGACGTGTCTTATCATTGGAATTATTTTAACTATGCTTTTATGTATGTATCAATTTTAATCTAATTTTATTTCAAGTTTTTGTTTTTATGCTCAAGGCACTGTATAAGTGCCTTGAGTCCCCCTTGGGGTAGAGAAAGGTGGGATATAAATAAGGTAAATAAATAGATAGATAGATAGACAAATAAATACACTCACCTCTCTTCATCTTCCCCTTACATGAATGGTAGGAATTAGACTTCTGCAATTCAGCCAAAAGGCATGCCATTTCGGGTTCTGTTTTCAGATAACCCCTAATTCTGTTTAACGGGAAGTTACTCAAATCAGGAGGGGTGTTGCCAATTTCATTTGGCAAAGATTTGGCCCTTTAGCTATAATGGAAAAACAATGGGAGGCTCAAACCTCCGTCATTTTAAAGCTTATATGCATGAAACAAAACTCAGTTTTAGACTTTGTTTACAACTGTAGGCCTGCCAAGTTTCAGAACAGTTCACCAATCTACTGATTTTTTTAGAATTATTTTAATTTTTTATTATAGCATTTTTTTAAAAAATAAGGCAAACAGCAAGGGAGGATTCTGAGAACTGTAGTCACCGGTTGTGTTCAATCAGAGCATGGACACAATCAGGCCTTTTATTGGCTGAGAAACACACACAGAGAAAAATGTCAACTCCCATCATGCTCCGAAAGGAACTTAGAGACTTTTCAGTGCCCGTCCCATGCAAGTGCTGCTGGGAAAGTGAGTTCCTAGCAGGGCCCTCTTTGGAGGAGGAGTCTAGGGAACTTTTCCAGAAGAAGTGGATGCTTCTGTCACTGCCGGGGATGGAGAGCAGACCCCTGCCTCAGGTATATTGCAGAGTTAACTCCATTATCTCCAGTAGCTGAAAATCCTGCCCTCTTGATCCATTTTGGCTGGCTTTCTGGTTCCTGGTTTCCCATTTCCCTATTCTGTTTTCAGGGGTATATACAAAACAAACTGCCGAATATTACAAATCAGTTTAATTTAAACTGATCCGGGCCCAAGCCTAGTAGGAATTCAGTTTCTGTCTTGATAGCTCCTGAAAAGTTGCTATATACAAACCAGGAATCATGGTTAAAAATAAAACCTAGTCAGTTAAACTGGCAACCCCCCCCCCCGCCCGAGTTTATAGTTGGCTTGTAATCTAGAGGCTGGCCTGTAAAATGATTAGTTAGGGCAATCAGAAGAGAATAAATACTAGGGAATGGATTAGATGGGAATAGGATTTGGAGAGATGAGATGGGAATATAAATCTTTACTGGTTTTATTTTCTATAGGTAAAGGTAAAGGTTTTTCCTGATGTTAAGTCCAGTCATGTCTGACTTTGGGGGTTGGTGCTCATCTCCATTTCTAAGTGAGTTGGTGCTCATCTCCAAGGTCATGTGGCCGGCATGGAGCGCCGTTACCTTCCCGCCGGAGCGGTATCTATTGATCTACTCACATTTGCATGTTTTCGAACTGCTAGGTTGGCAGGAGCTGAAGCTAACAGCGGGCGCTCAAGCTGCTCCCGGGATTTGAACCTGGGACCTTTTCGGTCTGCAAGTTCAGCAGCTCAGCGCTTTAACGCACTTCGCCACCGGGGCTCCTCTTTATTTTCTATAATTGTATCTAATAATTTACATGAAAAACTGGTTATGTTTTGCTCTACTGAATCCATTCACTTGTCTAGGAAACTTGTCACCCTGATGCCCAAATACAAGATCCAGGAAGGGATCCTGGAAAAGCAGGGTTAAATAATAATAATAATAATAATAATAATAATAATAATAATAATACTTTATTTATACCCCGCCACCATCTCCCCATGGGGACTCGGGGCAGCTTACATGGGACAGAGGCCCAAACAACACAAGGACAAAATATAAGCAACATAATACAATCACAATATAAAACAGATAAAACAGAAATGCAATATATCAATTAAAACAACAATACAGGATAAAAAATTACATTAAAAACACATAAAAGGCAAGACCGTAATAAATACAGGATAGATTATTAAAAACCCTCTGGGGCTGATTAATTAATGACTGTATCTCCGAAAGCCTGCTGAAACCTGGATAGAGGTTCTGTCACACTGAAAGTTACAAATCTGACTGTATCCACTCTCCAAAATGGGTTTGGAAATCACACATTGGTTTCTTACATGAGAGAAAGGATGATTTTCACAGCATTACCAATGAACCACTTACTATGTTAGCCTCTTTATTTCTAGATCATCTGTGAATTGAACATAAACCTTCTCATACCCAAAGCAAGACTCGGATTCCTTGATGTATCAGCATACACAAATAGCACAATCATGTGTGTAAAGTATGCATTATTGGGATTTTAGTTGTAGACTTAATTCCTTGTACACCTATGCATTAAAAATGTAACAAGTGGAATAGCCCCATATCTGACATGTCCACTATATCCTTCAGACTGGCTTTATTCCTTTTACTGCCTCAGGTTACTTATGTGGAAAAGTATAATTTGTGCACTTACGTTGTGCCATAACATGGAACTATACGTTTTGGTAACTGCTCCCATTAGACTTCATTTTTAGCAGCCATGCTAAAATGACAGGTGTACAAAAATTTTGCTGTGAAATCCATAGTAAATTGTATCTTGAACTTTTGACACCTGGTCTTGTGACTTTATAATCCCCACAGAAAGTGATGGAAAAGATTCTGCCTGTAACCCCTTTGACCTTGTGGAACTTTGTATTTCAGAAACAAAACGTCCATCTGATGCTGTATGAAGATACTCACTAAGGACCTTCGTATACAACCTGTCTGAACTCTTTTAAAGTGTTATTTTAAAATATGGGTGAAGCAAAAAGGGGGTGGTATAAATTCTGACAGCTGAAAGGAAATAATTTCTCTCTCTCCCCTACCCAAATAAAAAAGAACCTCTGGAATTTTTTGAAACTGTTATTAACTTTTTTGCCCTGGAGAAAAATACCCAGAGAATGAGTGGGGCAATTAAGGTTCCATGCCACAAAAATACAAAGTTTAAGAATTAGTTTGTGATTTATATTTTGGTGTTTGTCTAAGACAATTTCAGGTATCTTCCAGCAACTAAGCTGAACTATAAACAATGCATAAAGTAGCAGTGAAGAATGTGCGGATCATCTGATTTCAGTGCACACTTCAAAATATGACAGCATGTATTCTAATAAGAGACTGTGGCGTCAATTAGAGAAAGAGCTCTGTGGATATCCTATTCAATTTGCAACTTTTCAGTTTTATGCAAAACAGGAATCAAAAACATGCTTTAATAGCATTAGAAATAAATATGTTTCTTGCTTGAAATAAGTGGGATCAAGAAATATACATACAGTAGAGTCTCACTTATCCAAGCTTCGCTTATCCAAGCTTCTGGATTATCCAAGCCATTTTTGTAGTCAATGTTTTCAATATGTCATGATATTTTGGTGCTAAATTCGTAAATACAGTAATTACAACATAACATTACTGTGTATTGAACTACTTTTTCTGTCAAATTTGTTGTATAACATGATGTTTTGGTGCTTAATTTGTAAAATCATAACCTAATTTGATGTTTAATAGGCTTTTCCTTAATCCCTCCTTATTATCCAAGATATTCGCTTGTCCAAGCTTCTGCCGGCCCGTTTAGCTTGGATAAGTGAGACTCTACTGTATTTCCAAGAACTCAGCATCCACTTTTTGGGATTGTACTAATGTCCCGGAATCTAGGAGAGTTTTCTCCCCTGCTTCCTCTTCCTCTTTCTTTCTCTCTCTTTCCAACTGCCCCCTTCCCTCTCTCTCCACAGATTAATCCTTGGCCAGCCACACTAAAAAATATTCTGGTAAATCTTACTCTATATTTTCTGTTTTTATTGACTTGTTTCAATGAAACAGCCCCCTACTGATGAAGTCTGGGCCTAGAAGTCACACAACATTCAATGCCATATTCTGGTGATAGAATCGCCTTCATTTAGCATGAGTATTTTACACACTGTGTAGATGTAGTCGAAACCTGATACTGACATCCAGTTGATATATTAAGATGATCAAATTTACTCTGTGCAACTCAATTTCCTGGTCATGGAGAGATTGGAATTCACTACTGATAGCACCCCACCTTTTAACAGTATCAGTCACCCAAATCTGGCTATTTCCTGCTTAATGGAGAGTGGGGAAACAGCAAGGTGTCCACTTATTTTCCTATAGTTGGATGATAGGTAGGTTTGCCTATAAGCATGTGTAGAGCTATGTGAAAATAATTGGGTGCTTGTCTGCTTTTTCTTTCCTTCCACAATGATAAAAAGTGGCCAGGTTTGGGGGAATGATAAAAGATGTATTTCAGAGGGGCTAGAGAGTGTTGTGGGCCTAAATATATGAAAGTCACCAAATTCCATATGATCTTGGAAACTAAGTGGGATCAGCTCTGCTTTGTACCTGGATAGGAGGCCATCATCAAATACCAGATGATGTAGACTACATTTCACAGGAAAATGTACTTGAAAATCCACTTCTGAGGATCTCATCATACTGGGCTTGGGAAGCAGCCTAGAAAGGCATCACCATGCCACTTGTCTGTGAAACGGCTTGGGTGGAGGAGGACTCCTCTGTATGATAAGGTAGTAACTATTCCTTGCTTAAGAAAACTCCATGAAATGCACGGAGTTGCCATAGATTGACAGGTAATTTGAAGGTGTACACACTCATGCACATGGAAAACTTGTAGCTATGTCTCATGGCTAGAATCCTCCCAATACAGGATTGCAGCTGTAGTTCACTTCGTTTATCTGGATTACAACTTTGATTGCAATAGTCTTGGCACTGGTGACCTCACCTTTCAACTGCTGTTATACATTGTATGTGGAGTTGTTCTGCTGCTTGGTTCACTGCTAGTACAGAATGACACAGTCAGAATGGTCAATAGAACAAAGAGCTCTACACATTTTCACCAAGTAGGTTTTTGGTTTTTTTTCCGTGTCAGGAGCGACTTGAGAAACTGCAAGTCACTTCTCGTGTGAGAGAATTGGCCGTCTGCAAGGACGTTGCCCAGGGAATGCCTGGATGTTTTGATGTTTTTATCATTCTTGTGGGAGGCTTCTTTCATGTCCCCGCATGGAGCTGGAGCTAATAGAGGGAGCTCATCCACGCTCTCCCCGGGTGGGATTCGAACCTGGCAGCTTTCAGATCAGCAACCCAACCTTCAAGTAAGTTATGCAGCACATTCTCTGAATAGCTCTGCAATCCTGCTACAAAGACCACTAATGTCAAGAGGAATAAAGAACAGGTGGTGGACCTCCAGATTTTGGTGGACCGGAAGTCCCATAATTTCTCCTCATTTTCAGTATTGGATAGAGCTAAAAGTTGTAGTCCAACGCCATCTGGAGAGTCACATCTCTCTCAACCCAGATGCAAAATATTTACATCATGTCAGTTGGCAAAAAAAAATCTCATCAGCAAATAAATTGGTATTCAGGGGAGCCGAATACATGGTGAAAAGAAGAGCTTTATAAGAATAATTGATGGAAACCCTGTAGGAAAAGGCATCTTAGAGATTATGGAGAAATCTTTAGTGATTACATGCGGTACATATTGGCAATCAAGATTCTTGGATATATAAACAGACTGAGGAAATTATGGTCCTCTATGTGTTCTGTAATGAGCTAGTTTCAGGAGCACTATACAGTCCTGGTCAGCTTATTAAAAGGAAAGGATATAATAAAAATGGGGAAGGTGCAGCTGAGGGCAAGTAGAGTACCACAGAGACACAAAGTTCATAGTTATTCAGAAAGGTGAGAGGAAACAAGATCTGTTCTCTGTAGAAAAAAGAGCAGATTAAGAGAGCAATGCAATGAGACACACTGGGTTTTGAAGGCCAAAAACAGCTTTGAAGGGGATGCCTACGAGGCCGTTTGAACTAGTGTCAACTACCACAGAGGGGCAGAGACCGAAACCAGAGCACAATCCATTTAGATGAAGAAGGTTTTCCAGTAAATGATAAATACAGTGTTGTGCAAAAATAGGGCCAGTAGCAAAATCACATTTACTTTATATATGCTGCCCCTATGAGAGGGATATTATTGCTGCTCTCTTTACATGAAATGTCCAGATATTGCAAAGTTTCTGAGGAACAAACTAATTAATTTATAACATAACACTGGAGAGCTTTGTATTGCTTTGGCTGTCTATTTCTACTGCACACACCTCAGGACAAGGCTAAGGATTTGTCATTCCTGAGACAAAGGGCAAGATTGCTACCCTTCCAGTCCTCATTCAAAAACCACAGGAATGGCAACTGAACCTTACTTCAATACCAGCAATACCCATCACCCTACCAAGAAAAGGAGACTAAAGTAAAGGGGGAAACAGTTTGAGTGGCACACTCAGGTCTGTCATCCAGTATAGAAGATTGCTTTATGGGGTCAAGAAGAAGGAGAAGGGAGAAGGAGATCTGTTTACCCCTTCCCCAGGTATTGCGATATAAGGCATTTTTTTTACACTTTTCTATATAATCCTAGCCAACCCTACACCTATGTCTTCCAAACCTGAAGTGTAGAAACCAATGAAGAGGAAAAGGGAGTTTTACCCTCAAATAAGAATTTTCCACTCCAGATGAAATTGTTCCTTCAATCTCAAAATCCATAATATTGCAGAGTATGAGACACTGAAAATCATCCATACTTAGGATGCTTCCAGATAACACCAAAATCTACATTTTAGAAATGAGAAAAAAAAAATCCCAGGTCCAGACAGCAAGTTCTCACACAGACCTGTCAGTCCCGGGATATGGTACACGCCATCCTCACAACTTTCCTCTGTAGTTGATCAAGACGGAGGGCAGATGGGGGACGTCTGGAGGAAGTTTTTAAAAAATAAATTCACTCTGTTATGCGCTGGACCATATATGCACACATGCCAATATATTAATATAAACACAAGCAGATCTGCAGATATGAGGTCCAGAACATAATGGAGGGATTTAAAAAAAATTCAGATTTCTCTCTTCTCTGATTCTTAATTCAACCTCTGTTTAAGATTAAAGATTTCCCCTGATGTTAAGTCCAGTCATGTCTGACTCTGGGGGTTGGTGCTCATCTCCATTTCTAAGCTGAAGATCCGGCGTTGTCCATAGACACCTCCAAGGTCATGTGGCCGGCATGATTGCATGGAGCGCCGTTACCTTCCCGCCGGAGTGGTACCTATTGATCTACTCACATTGGCATGTTTTCAAACTGCTAGGTTGGCAGAAGCTGGAGCTAACAGCGGGCGCTCACTCCGCTCCCGGGATTTGAACCTGGGACCTTTCGGTCTGCAAGTTCATCAGCTCAGCGCTTTAACACACTTCGCCACCGGGGCTCCAAGTGTTTAAGATTATAAAGTAAAATAGAGTGTTTCAGAGAGTTCTAACTGCACACCATTTGTGCTTCCTATGAATCATCTGTGTGTCTATTTAACACCCCGATCAATTGATCAGCTATTCTGGGCTTTTAAAAAGTTCACAAGTGTTGGGGCAGTCTACACAGGGGGGAGAAAAGGAAAGCACTTGTTTTACATGGCTGCAGAGATATGCAATCATGCAAAGGTGTGCTTTTTCCAGGTTAAAACGGGTTTTAAATGCACCTTTTTAACACGTGCTTTTTGCTCTTAATCCGATCCCTCCTGCACTTTGGCTAAATGTCATTTAGCCACCTCCCCACTTTTAACCTGGTTACTTCCAGGTTTTACTACATGTGTAGAAGGGCCCTTAGACCCTTACACTTGCTGTGTTCATATTCCCTCAGTAAGTAAGTAAGTAAGTAACTTTATTTTTCTACCCCACCACCATCTCCTGACAGGGACTCGGGGCGGTTAACAAAACAAGTAGAACAGTTAAAACATATTACAATAAATAGACCACAATAAAATCGACATTATAGAACAATACATTACAATGATCATAAACCTCATTAAAAGCATAAAATGAATAAAAACAAAGTAAAACGGAATGAACCACCAGGTTAGTGGAGGGGGTGGTATGGAGGGGACATTTGAGCTAAAGTGCAGTAATATAGTTATAAAATACTGTGGGACAAACAACAAGATGGAAAAAATTTAATTGTTTGCAGGGGATGGACGTCCGGTTAATTATAAAGTGGGAACAGTGCGTGAGAATTATATTGATTTAATTTAGGACATGGGGACTGAATTATTCAAATGCACAGCGAAAAAAACAAGTTTTCAACTGCTTTTTAAAAGACGCAAGGGTGGGAGCCTGCCTGATCTCCCTAGGAAGGGTTCCAGATCCGGGGGGCCACAACCGAGAAGGCCCGCTCCTTCGTCCTTGCCAACCAAACCTGCGAGGGAGGCAGGAGCGAGAGAAGGGCCTCCCCTGATGAACAAAGAGATCGTGCAGGTTCATAGGGGGAAACACGGTCACAAAGGTAGGTGGGTCCCGAACCGTTTAGGGCTTTATAGGTAAGAACCTGCACCTTGAATTGGGACCGGAAAATAAAAGGCAACCAGTGGAGCTCCTTAAACAGGGGAGTTGACCGCTCCCTGTAATTCGCTCCCGTTAACAACTTGGTTGCCGAATGTTGGACTAATTGTAATTTCCGGGCCATCTTCAGGGGAAGCCCCAAGTAGAGTGCATTGCAATAATCCAGTCTAGAGGTGACTAAGGCATGGACCACCGTGGCCAAGTCAGACTTCACGATGTACGGTCGCAGGTGGTGCACAAGTTTTAGTTGTGCAAAGGCCCTCCCAGCCACCGCCAACACCTAGGCTTCAAGTGTCAGCGCCGAGTCCAGGAGGACCCCCATCTGCGCCTTCAAGGGGAGTGCGACCCCGTCAAGAACAGGTTGCCACCCTATATCCCGATCAGACATAGGACTGACCTCGAGGACCTGTCTTGTCAGGATTAAGCTTCAGCTTGTTCGCCCTCATCCAGGCCATCACAGTGGCCAGGGCACTGGTCCAGTATCCGAGGAGCTTCCTTGGAGTTTGGAGAAAATGAGTAGTAGTAATGGTATGTGCCTCTTTTATTTGTATGCCGAAGTTGTATTTCTAAATGTTCCGATGATGTTTTAGGTTACTACAATGCTAGAAATGTGAAGACAGAAGGGTAACTCAATTGGGGACAGAATTTTTATTTGGGTGAGGAATGCTTACATTCCCCACTATATAACTTCATCCTTGCTCCAGATGCGATCTTCATTCCTTTGAATTGTCTTTCCAATGATGATGTAATTTCATCATTCTGTATTGCAGATAGATTATGGTTTGGGTCCCAAAATGCCATTCCACATGTGTTTTTTAATACTTGCTAGAGCCCCATGCCAGAAAAGTGCAGCATCTCTTGTGTAGGATGCTGTACTCAGGTATTTTGTGAACTGTTTTCATAGTTTTGTGAAAACAACAGTACAGCACTAATGCTTATTTCCTTTACACAGATCTTTGGGTTCTGACCATTATGAGCTTTAAATTTTAAACCATTGTCCTAATTTCAATACAGATTTTAAAAACACATACATAATGTACTTTGTTGCAGAATTGGCTCTATAAAATCATCATCTCAACAACAATGAAAGGTAAGGTTCGGATTGCTCCAGACTTTATGGCATTCTTACATTTATAATGGTCACCGCTGTGACATTAATTGTTACCTGTAACATGCTTTCCATCTGTAAGTTCGTGATATCATCAATATTTCTAAATATTAAATATTTAGATTATGCTGAAATATTCAATGAAAAAGAAATGACACAGTCATCTTATTGTCAAAGAAAAATATTAGGCAAATTAACTGGCCGCATCTGGGTATATTTAAAGTGCTAAGATTACTGGCAGGGGAAAAAAATAGAATTAGATTTAATAGAATTAGCATTCCCCTGTGCTAGGAGTTTTACAAGTACCAAAAGGGTGTGGAAGGAAGTCAAGAAAGGTAGCGTGTCTGGACTAGAGAGGAAACGATTGCCCTAAAGTTTCTGGTATGCATTTAAAAATATCATCAGCTCCTTGCTTTGCATTTGGGGGTTGGTTAAAGAGAAAAGGTAATGTCCAACTACCTATAATGGTCCCTTGTTTGAATTACTCATGCCTGATTTATTCACAGTATACTTCTTTACTGTATACACATAGGTCATGTTTTTGTCATATGTGTAAACTCAGTAAAATACTCACACAAACACACAATCGTCATTCAAAAAGAGTGCTGGAATTATGTACAAGCTAGGTACACTGTGGTTTAGAGGTACAAATTGCAGGGGATCTATATGTTGTTGGGTTGTTGTATGTTTTCCGGGCTGTATGGCCATGTTCCAGAAGTATTCTCTACTGACGTTTCGCCCACATCTATGGCAGGCATCCTCAGAGGTTGTGAGGTATGTTGTTGTTTATTCATTCAGTTGCTTCTGACTCTTTGTGACCTCATGGACCAGCCCATGCCATAGCTCCCTCTCAGCTGTTGCCACACCCACTTCCTTCAAGGTCAAGCCAGTTACTTCAAGGATACCATCCATCCATCTTGCCCTTGGCTGACCATTCTTCCTTTTTTTCCTTCCATTTTCCCCAGCATCATTCTCTTCTCCAAGCTTTTCTGTCTTCTCATGATGTGGCCAAAGTACTTAATCTTTGCCTCTAATATCCTTCATTGTTAGAGTAATGCACCATATTTCACCAAATCTAAGGTGCCATCAAATGTAATCTCACAGCTTCAATTTTAGGGGGGGAAAATAGAATATTTTTAAAATTTTTCTCTCCATAATACTTTTTTGCTGTTTCAATGCGACTTTGTAGGACAATTTTCCTATGGGGTGGGGAGTGAGTGAGAAGAAACCCATCTAACCATTTTGACTGCATGAGTCTTCTTCACTAAGTTTTTGGGCCTGTTGGGGAGGCAGAGGAAGCAGAAAGTGATGCTTAGCTTAGCTAGATGATTAACATTCATCTGACCGAGTGAGGACAAAATGATAGGGGCCAGGCAGAGCCATTGGGGCAGGGATCCTTCCTCCTCCCCCTCCTCCTCCTCTCTCATATGTAAGACATTTTTTTTAATTGTCATTAAAAAGAATATAGTCAGCAGTACTCTCTATACAGTGTTCCCTCACTACTTCATGGTTCACTTTTCGCGGATTCACTGTTTCGTGGTTTTTCAATAAACTCTGAATCATAAAAAATTACAATTTACAGCCTAAGGAAGGGAGGAAGGAGAAGCCGAAGGGAGAGAAAAGAAGCCCAAGTGGCATGGGAGGAGAAGGAGGCGATTTATCAACCCACAATTGGTTGATAAAGACTTAAAATAGTGTATAACCACTAAAATAATCTATAAATATTAAAATAAATATGGTGTCCGTACTTCGCGGATTTTCACTTATTGTGGGTGGTCCTGGAACCTAACCCCAGCGATAAGAGAGGGAACACTATATACTCAATAGTGCCCCCAGATAGTCTAATATGGCTCCTTATACCCAATTGTCATCTCAAATCTTGCATGGATGTAAATGGACCTTTTGATATATTTGGGAGCATTTCCTAGGTTTCTTTGGGAGTATACAAGCCTTTCATCAACCTAGCAATTGACCAGCGCAAGAAGGCCAATCATTACCTAGTTTGAAACATGGCTAAAGGAAGACCTCACAAAGCCTAAAAATGAGAAAGGTTGCCAACAATGTAGCAAAATGACAAATAGTGCCTACCAGCCATTTGGGTACAAAATATTCCAATATTTGTAGGAGGGAGTATAGGAACATTTGGGAGACACATGCTTAACCTTTCTTAAGGATTTATTGTGTTGATGGGAGTGTATGCATGTTTTTAGGTAGGTATTGAAAGCTAGCCACTAAATATTTATCAGTCCCCCACAATACCCCCACAATACCCCCACAATACTTTTTAAATATGAGGTTATTATTCTAGCAGCAGATAGTTGCACTATGATTTTCTTCAAGTAAGAAATTATTTATTTGAAAGGAACAACCGTAATCAATTCCCCCCCCCAACACAATTTAAACAACAGTAACAGAAGAATATGTATTTCCCAGCTTTCTGCAACTTGCCAATTTTTATCAAACCAATAGCTTAGTGATCAAACACGTATTTGTTATTAAGCACTAAAAGAAGCCTTTGAGAGCCTCAGAGCTGTTAAGAAAGAATAATTTCTGCATTAGCTGGTTGCAGGTGATAGTCTAGAAGCACTTTGGCAAATGAAAACTGAAACTCTGACGGGTATGTGATCAGACATCCTACTTCTTCTGCTTGGTTAGTTAACATGCAATTTCCAGAGCCTAAATTCTTCAGTACATGGTACCCTTGAACATGCACTAAAAACATGTACCACTCATAGGTCCATATCTTCACTTCACTTATGGCCAATTTGATGGCTGTAAACAGAATAGTTTTCTAAGCAAGTAATTGATCAACAAAGCATTGAGCATAAAATGCATTTAGTGGTAAAGGGCCTCTTGGTTTGTGCTATACAAAAGGAAAACTCTGACATCAATACTTGAGACTTCTACAAATTAGCGGCTTTGTGTTTAGAAAATGTTATGTTTTAGATACATTTCAGTTCAGTTTCCAGGTTCACGTAGGGGGAGAGAAACAAGTGCATGTCTTATGATGTGGAATTGAAGGGGGGCATACCCCGTTCTTTTTTCTAGACCTTTCAGCAGTTTTAATGCTATTTCTATAGCAGGCTGATAGCTAGTATTGTTTACAAAACATGAATAAGGCTGGGCTGTGGCACAGGCTGGTTAGCAGCCAGCTGCAACAAATCACTCTGACCAAGAGGTCATGAGTTCGAGGGCAGCCCGTGCCTGCGTTTGTCTCTGTCTCTGTCTCTGTCTCTGTTCTATGTTATGGCATTGAATGTTTGCCTTATATGTGCAATGTGATCCGCCCTGAGTCCCCTTTGGGGTGAGAAGGGTGGAATATAAATACTGTAAATAAATAAATAAGTATACAGAAGCTTAATACCATAATACCTTGAGTTGAGAGTTTAATTTGTTCTGTGAGTGAGCTCTTAACAAAAGTGTTACATAACTTTTGAACAGGCAGATGGATATGCATCAAAATAATTCAAAAAATGATCAGCTTGAAAATAAAGACTCATTGATCTGCATAGAACTGAGGTCTAATTCATACATGACCCCAACTTTTGTACTGCAGCAGACTGCAGCAGTTTGCCATCCACCAGGCATGCATTTTGTGATTTCTGGGGCTTATTTGTGTCCCTGTGCATGAGCTATACCCACATGATTATGCATGTGGGGCCTGTACTTGTATAGATGCAAAGAAATGGGCTTGGATTCATGCAGGATCTTCTATAGTTCTTGCAAAGTCAACTCTGAAGATTCTAAAGCCCAACTCTCACATTGCATATGATTGCAAAATATTGGAGAGTTGTACTCCAGCATCCATTGCCAACAGGTCTGGGATATACACCACAACACTTACAGTACTGTCAACTGAGAAGGCAAAGTATTTTGAGTGATGCCTCAACCCCTCATACAACCTCATCAGACGGGGAATTTTTCCTGTCCTAGCACACTGCCAGCACCTCATTGAAGAAACCAGGGACAGCATGGGAGGAAGCCAGGGACTGTGAGGAAACGTCATTGGATGGAAGACCACAACCAACCTTGGTAAGGGGATGAAGCTGGGTGCTGCCCTATGGTTTTCCCCACTGCCCCCCACTGTCCCCAGGCTTCCGGACCTTCATGTGAGGAGGTCCATGTCTCTCTAGGTACTGTATCCATCTCTTGAGCTTGGACCAAGATAAAACCCAGCAGCATTTCTTTCCTCCTCCAAAGAATCATTTATTACCTCCTCTTTTGTTATAACTGGTGGCTGTAGTCAGTGTATTCTTCCTTGAAAATTTCATTTTCCATGACGTGTCCTAAGGAAGAGGGAAGTAGCCATCACAAAATAGATGTGACTTCTTCAGTCTCTTTATAAATGAAATTTCTTCCAGTTGATGAGCTCAGTCCCAGGCCATCTAATTAGCTGGACCTTAATGTCCACATTCATCTCAAGGTGCCACTTCCTATTTCTTCCTACTCTGACTTCTCTTTCTTGTAGAGACCTGAAACTTCCACCCTACTTCACACACACACTGGACAATATACCGCTCATCTCTGGATGTGGTGCTTTGTTAATATTTATCCTATTCCTGAAGTCAAGAGGTTTGTATGGATCCTTGTATAGACAAAACTATAGCATTCACACAGGAGACAGACAGAGATACATTTATGGAATGCCAAGATTTGTAAACAAATCTTTAAAGCAATTTTTTACCAAAAAAAATTAAAGAAAAAAAGAAAGAAAAAGGATTTAAAGAAAAAAGATCTCCAAGAGGAGCTATTTCTTAAACTATCTCAGTGTGACTGTTCATGTATAATATATATACAGTAGAGTCTCACTTATCCAACACTCGCTTATCCAACATTCTGGATTATCCAACGCATTTTTGTAGTCAATGTTTTTAATACATCGTGATATTTTGGTGCTAAATTCGTAAATACAGTAATTACTACATAGCATTACTATGTATTGAACTACTTTTTCTGTCAAATTTGTTGTATAACATAATGTTTTGGTGCTTAATTTGTAAAATCATAACCTAATTTGATGTTTAATAGGCTTTTCCTTAATCTCTCCTTATTATCCAACATATTCGCTTATCCAACGTTCTGCTGGCCCATTTACGTTGGATAAGCGAGACTCTACTGTATGTATAGAATGTTGACTGATGAAGGGAAGGGAAAGAAACAAAAAAAATGATTGAATGGGGTAACCTGGGTGTGTTTGACAACATGAAACATTAAACACTTGCTGATGCAACTCTTTTTTGCAGTTAAAATCAGTTCCCTAATTCTTTTTGGTTTGTTTAGTGAACATCCCACCCATGCTGCAGTCTCAAGACTGCCTTCTCTAGGAACAGGTTATTTCCATTTAATCACTATTTCACCCAGTTACTGAGCTATATTATTGAAATGTATTGAAATAATACTTTGGTATTCCTTAAAAATAGCATTGTAGTGTGTGTGTGTGTGTGTATGTGTGTGTGTGAAATGCCTTATTTTGTAATACATATGTTAGCTCAATCAAATTCTTTTGCACTTGAAAACGTCCATTTGCATTTTAGAATGTTTTTATGAATGTTGATGTAAATTAATAATTTTTAATCTGATTTATAGTGTATTGTATAATTTTTATATGTGTGTTTATTGTAAGCTGCCCTGAGTCCTCTCTCGGGTGAGAAGGGCGGGATATAAATGTTGTAATAAATAAAATAAATAAATAAATTTCAGAGATACTGGAATAGGTATTCAGAGGTATACATCTACCTGGCAAACAGTACACTATCTTACAAAATAATCCCAACACTTACAATTGTATAAATATCAAATAATATAGATTAGGATGAAGAAACATGAAATAAAAACCTACAGTTGTAGACTTTAAAGTGACATGCAGAACAGGCTATCCATAGAGGTAGCCACAGAATAAATATACATGCATAGTGTTGCCTGATTTTCAAACCGTAAGAAGAGGCCATTAGAATTCCTGACATGTTGAATTGACAATCAGGAAGTATCCATTAACAAGTTTGTGTTCTACTTAAATACTAAGTGAAGATATTGATTTCAGATAACCTAGCCATGCATTTGTCTACAAAACCAAGATGTTGTCCATATTCAGAAATTGTACAGTGCATACATTTCTATCTTTGTAAAGGGCCTATTCCATAAAATACAGGATTTTTGGGGGGTAGATGGGGGACATCTTGGTCTATATGAAAGGAAAATCTCAAATGGAGGATATATGGTATAATAAGGATGCCTGACACTCTGTATCAGTTACGGGTAACCAAAGAAGATTTTTAATTCTTCTCTAAAAGTTCTCTAAGTATTTTATTGTCATTTCCAATTTAGCATCCTTCAAATGATTCTGTATGGTGAGATGCAATCTACTCACACAGTAGTAACCCTATGTTAGATCCATTCACTAACTTCCGATCTGTAAATGATAGCATTTACAACACATAAACCAAGGATGTAGTCATATATGAATGTCAAGACTGTTTTTGTGGTCTTTCTTCTGCCCAGGTACTTGTACATATCAAGGAGGGTAATATGTTGTCGTTTAGATGTTTTTTGTCAAGCCCAATGGGATCAGTGTTACAGCTGTAAAATGCCCATGGGGAAAGGAGAATTTGGTCTATATATCAAGCTAGATGTCCTATATAGTGATGCCTTTAGTTAAGAGTTTAATTCGTCCTGTGACCAAGGTCTTAATTCAAATTGCTCTTATTCCAAAGCAACTTTTCCCACTGAAATGCTATTAATCTGTTCCAGCCCCCCGAACCTCCTCCCATTTTTATGTGTTTTGAAATTTAAAAATGTACTTTATAACTAACAAATAATGTATAAATACACATTCATATAGAACAATAAAAAGAAAGATCAACTTTAAAATGGCAGAAGCATAAAGTTGTGACAAGGAAGCAGAAAGCACAAAGTGAAGAGGCAGAAGCATCATTTTCTTCATACTATAGTCCTAAGATTTCTGCACTGCAACCAAGGAGCCACTTTTTGTCAAATGACTTCATAATCTTTATAACCAACCAACCCCAAAACACCCTTCCAACCAGAAACGGACAAGTTTCTCCATGATTTAGAAGAGATTCAAAATTTAAGCTGACTCCTTCTCTTTATTCTCAGTTAACTGCTGTGAGATTTCCAGATATTAAAAGTGATTAAGCTAGGTCTTTCTAAAACAGAGGTGGGCAATATGTTGTTTTCTTGATTTTGCCAGGCTGCCCATAATTCCCATCAGTCCAAGGCAGTATAGAAGATGATGAGCAGATCATAGGAGGATTCCAAACATGGCAGCTATTCTGTTACTGAAGCATGAAAGCTTAAATTGGACATACACCATTGCAGCTCACTAATTTGTTGTGGAGATTAGAATTCTATTTTCTTATAGCTAGACAAAAGGATGTCATCTGCAGAATGCTCACAAAGATTCCTAAATCTCTGCAGAAGATTGCTGGTTGCTTTAACAGTCTACTCCATGGCATGCCACAATTGCGACTGCCTGATAAGAATCCTGAATGCTATTCAACTCCTATAAATGAAAATGATATTGATGCCTACAATGATATCAGGCACCATAGAAGTTGAGGTGTGCCTGTAATTCTCTATAGTTTTCAACAACAGGCTGCATAAATTATGAGTCAGGTGCAACACTGTATGCATTTTCTTAAGAGTAAGTCCCACTCAATTAGGTGTGACTCACTTCTATAAAGATCTGTATACAATTCTATTATTAGACCATTTTGCATGGCATGTAACTTTACTAGCAGTGTATGGCCAGCATTCTGGTTGTGAATTATGATGGTGTCATGTTGGACATACTTCACCACAACTCAACTTTTTTGGTCATTGTGGAGTTTGAAATCCTGTTACGGCTGCACAATAATACTGGGAAAACTACTTTGTCAACAGCACAACCAGTCTCTCCCTACATAGCAATTTCTTTATTATCAGAGAGCAAGGGGATGCATGGAGATGTGTGGGGATTCCAAACAGCCCTCCTATTCAAACAACACTGAAACAGGGTTTGTGTATACATGTGAGTTTCTGGGGTGGGCAGTCATTGCATACTACGGAGATGTAGATGTATCACAAGGATAGCAGGATCTTGGTCATCTTATTTTGCCCCTTGGATAACTAACAGTTTCTCTGTGCATAACTGGACATTGTCTAAGATCTTGGAAAAGTTACCTTATAAATACACTACAACTTTCAGACATGGAAGAGTTGTTCTCAAGATTGTTTATTTGTTACCTTGAAAAAAAGATTTTTTTTCTTTATGTATCCATTTTTAATGAAGCAATTTTTCAGATTTTCACATGTACCAAGTTCTAAACCCGACCAGATTCCACCACTCTGTTATTTGCAAGTACAGTAGAGTATCACTTATCCAACACTCGCTTATCCAACGTTCTGGATTATCCAATGCATTTTTGTAGTCTATGTTTTCAATACATCATGATATTTTGGTGATAAATTCGTAAATACAGTAATTACTACATAGCATTACTGTGTATTGAACTACTTTTTTCCTCAGATTTGTTGTATAACATGATGTTTTGTTGCTTAATATGTAAAATCATAACCTAATTTAATGTTTAATAGGCTTTTCCTTAATCTCTCCTTACTATCCAACATATTCGTTTATCCAACGTTCTGCCGGCCCGTTTACATTGGATAAGCGAGACTGTACTGTACAAAATTCTGAGTTTTTGAAGTACATTTTGAAACCCACCAGATTCTACCATTTAGTTAAACAGACTGCTTGTTTAATCTGACTGGGACTAATTCACCTTAAACACAAGCACTTTGCCTTAATTTTGTTCACTAAAGCTTTCCATTATTCTACCGAAAAACACATATAGTGTGTTGTTGCTATGGCAAATAACTCCTATTTTAGCAACTTGCAAAGGAATCTGGGCAGAGCCTTCACCCAACCTGGTACCCTACTGCTCCTATGATCCCACATGTTTCTACATGATAACTGGATATGATAGAAGCTGACATGGAGATCATTTGATGGGCACTATTGATTCAACAGTTACCTATAGTAAAATACAGTGGTCCCTTGATTATTCTTTGGGGTGTGGTTCCAGACACACCATGGATATCAAAGTCACAATAAAAACAATGACATGGTAAAATCACATCTCTCATATAAAACAGCAAAATTTAGAGTTGCTTTCTGGATTTTTTTTTAAAAAAACCAAGATTTTCGAACTGTGGGTGGTTAAATCCATGGATACAGAATCTGAGGATACTGGGACTAACTGTATATGGTAGAAATAAGCGCACCAGAAATAAACACGTGTGAACCAAATACTCTAGGCATCAGATTCTGTTTGATCTCAGAATCTAAGCAGAATTAGCTTTGGTTAATATTTGGATGGAAGACCACCAATGAGTGCCAGATGCTGTACGATGTATTTCAGAAGAAAGAATTGGAAAAACCACCTGAGTTTTCCTTGCCTAAGAAAATGCTATGAAATTCATGGGTTACCATTAGACAATAGTTGACGTGAAGACGCATGCACACATACAAAAATAAATCAAGGCAGTATGTGAAATGCTTGTTGAAAGACAGCACAAAGCATTTGCTGCAGCATTTACAGTAGCATTTGCATCGAATGGATGCTAGTACATACTTAGACAATGAATGCAAACCTAATGAACTGGACTTCATTATGCAGGAAGGTAGCTGAAGGTGGCAATGCCTTTGTGCTTTTCACTCAAGAGGCAAAGAAAACACTCGCTAGTTTCTATCCCAGATAAAAGCATTTTGATTTTCAATAGTTATTTAAATTAATTAAGAGCTTTTGCCTTCACTTGGGGCAGAAAAGATTCCAAGTCTCACTATTTGTGCTTTGAATTTAGATTGCCCTGGGCAGCTTGCTTTCCCAACCTAAAGTCTTTGCATGCGACAAAATTTGCAAAAAAATAAGCCAAAATTAGCTCTGAGGAAGGCAAGGCTTGGTCTAATACTATTAATAATAGTAATATATTTCAGAAATTAGTTTTTGTTATAGGATAAGACAGTGCCCATGACCTAGAACTTATGCCTCTAAAGCAAAAGTTCAGGCAGTCCATGTGTTACAGACAAAACAGGTTCTGTAGGTTTGTTCTTAATTTATATGTAAGTTGGAACAGATACATTTTTTTAGATTTTTTTTTTTTTAGTTTTGGATGGCATAAGGAAGTTTTAACCCAGGGACTGCCTGTGTTTGTATATAAAACTTGTGAAAGCGAAATCAAGCCATGCTAGGAAAACACATCCCTAATGTGGCGGTGTTGATCACACAACTATGTACACCAATAGAGAGAACTGTACATCTATGTGCATAGACTTATAGCCTTCTTGAATTTTGAGTTTGGGTTCACACCTTGCTTGGAAACCCAACCAAAATGCCCGTAGCCAGGATTTTGATTGGGGGGGGGGGGGCAGGGATTTTGATTTGGGCGGGGCTGAGTCTGAGTGAGAGAGGATCTACCCTAGCAAACCTTTTGTATTGTTTTGTATCATTTTTATCCCAATACCCTCATGCATATGGGATATATTGAGCATGGTGATCAGATCATGATATGAATAAACGTAACAGTTTAAATAATAAATGTAAAGCCTTCCCACGGACCACCCTGAGAATTTCGAGGGGGGGGGGGCTGAAGCCCCTCAAGCCACCCCCCCACCCCCCGGCTACATGCCTGCCAACCAAGGTAAGTTGCCAAGCATCTCTGTTCAATGGGAAGCTGAAATCATACATTGTGCCCTGACATAGCACACTGGCATAATGCAGCGGTTTATAAACACATGCTTCTCACATTTAAAACATTTTAAGTGTACATAGAAATGTAATGCATAAAATGACCTGTACAATGTAGAGGCAGACTGTGCTGGCAATACAGCAAGATACAGTAGGTCTTTGGTATTTGCTGGGGTTAATGCCAGAACTCACTGCAGATTCTAAAATTCATGGATGTTCGAGTTCCATTATATACAAGGGTGGTCCTTACGTAAGATGGCAAAATCAAGAGTATATTTTTAGATTTTTAAAAAATATTTTCAAACTGTGGATGATTATGCCTCATCACACTAGAGCAGTGGTTCTCAACCTGTGGGTCCCCAGATGTTTTGGCCTTCAACTCCCAGAAATCCTAACAGCAGGTAAACTGGCTGGGATTTCTGGGAGTTGTAGTCCAAAACACCTGGGGACCTACAGGTTAAGAACCAGTGCACTAGAGTCTGGATCCACTTTACATCCAGTTTATGCCTCATGCATAATTCTGGGGCTTTTTAGTTTAGTGAGGCCCAGATCCTGTCCACCTGAGCAGTTTAAAGGCCCCTCCATAAACTACAAGCCCCAGAATTCTGCAGGAGGCAGAAACTAGTTTAAAAGTGGATCCAGGCTCTAGTGTGATGAGGTCCTCATCTGAGGATACAGAATCCATGTGTGCTGAGGGCTGAATGTATGACAAAATCCAAAACATGCATCACTCTTATTTTATTTTTATTAGGGCCACCCAAAGGTGCAAAATAATGCATGAGAGCTTTCAAAACACACAAGCTTCTTTATCAGGCTAAGAAAAGTTAAGTTGGGGAAGACAGGTGAGTGGCAGTATCTTGGTTCTGCACCTTGCTTGATCCATTTACTTTGGTGGTTTTTAAGATGGTCTCAAGGAGAGTTGATGCAGATAGGGGCTATTGGTGCTCTTAAGGGCGATTTGAAACAAAGGCAGTAAAAGAAGTGCAGTAAAATTGGCTTCACCATCATTAGCACCACAGTAAATCTTTTTGGGATCAGGGGCTGTATCTGTCATGTTTTCTTTTACTAAATGATTTCTACTTCCTTTGGCTGAAGAAGACAGTGTGCATTGAAAACGTACATGATGTAATTTTGTGCCTTTCGGTGGGACAAGTAAAGGTATCGCTGCCTTCTACAGATTGCATGCGTTCCTTCAAGAACTAAAAAGCATTCAAGAAGCTGAGCAGCAAGCATTTCCAGTGAGACAGGCAATGCGGAGTATGTTCGAAGTGCACAAAGTGAAGAAGTAAACATGAGTCTAAAAAGCCTCATGCAGTGTTTAATAAAGCAGATGATAGGTTTCTGCTAACTTGCCTTTAAATCTTTTTTACAGACCCCCTCAGGGCAACTTCCCATTACCTCCATAACAAATATGCCAAAGACATTATATAATTCCTACACAAACACATAGGAACTGGCTTGCAGGGTGGAAGAATGAACTTCCCAGGAAATAAATAAATAAATAAAAATAAAACCCTGTGGGTTATAAATGGGTCAAAAAGAATTAGACTTTTTATTTATACACCAGAAACTTAAGCAAGTGAATGAAATGGTTTCATTTACATTTTTTACATCCAGCAGCAGTGAAAACACTGTTTACATTAATACTATAGTAAAATTTACATCTTTATTATTATTATTTTGTTAAATATGCCTGATTTTTATGGACAAAACCCATTCCGATTTGAACTCTTGAAATAACAAGGGCGTTCGCGTGTGCTTTTTCAGCAGTCTTAACAGCAACCTTTCGAAATCGTACCCTAGTATTGGAATGTGTCATCTAAATCCTGAAGCAAATTCTCCAAAACGTGAATGCCCAATTTGAGGAATTGGAGTAAAACAGACAATGGGAGCTCGAGACAGATTTTGGACCAATGACATTAAAGTCCACCATGGTTTATTTCTTAATGTATAGCTCAGTTGCTCTCCTTCCTAGCTGGCTGTGCTTCGATTCCCGAATCACAAAGCCATGCATTCTTATGAAGTTAAGCAGCTGTAGACACAGAATGCTGATGATCATTTCCCCGTATCTGAGTTATCCAAAGAAAACCCAGTTAGTGGTAATTCTACCTAATGCTTGTAAAATTCACATGAAATTTTAATTGATTTTCAAACAGTACAAACTGTGCCATGAATTCAACCACATTGAATATAAGCCTTAAGCCCACTAGGTTTAAGCAATTGTGTCTTTGTAGACTAAAACTATGTAAAATAAAATCTGATAACTCCCTGGTGTTAGAGGTAGACAGTTTTCTTTCAAATCCTAGGTTTGGTCCTTTATTTTATTCAGCAGTGTGAGCCATGAATACAGAACGAACAACAGCTGTTACAATTCTCAACCATGACTTCTAACGTCAGAGAATTCAAGGTATGAACACAGTACACAGTAATGAAAAGTATCAAAAATTAGTTTACCTCAAAAAAGATAAATAAAACAGGTATATTCCACCAATACATAAACAGATGTTTGTGCTACAGTTAAAATTTGCTGTATACAAAAGATCATAGTCTCCATTATCAGCTTATGATAGAAGCAAGAATACATGAGCCATTTAAATTGTCAGACATTATGCTTTATAAGGTATGCACAGAAGTTCAAGCAATAAATACATACATTAGTTCAAAGCCTTACAATAGCTACGCAAAGCAGATGCAGAAAAGCAGGGTTTGCTATTCCTAGCAAGCGATGAGATCAGAGTAAAAATTCATGAAATGCATTAAAGCAACATTTTTTTTCTTAGAAAAAGTCTGGTCATTTATGGGTCCACCAACATTTTTACATAATATGCACAATTATCAAAATACAGACCAAGCATCTCAGAAAACTCCAAAAAACCTAAAGTCTATTTTTCAAAGCAATTGCAGTTTTGGAGGTTTTTCTGGTATAATGTGCAAGCAGCTATTTTTTTTAAATTGTATTTATATAAAACCCATGCAAAACTCTACAGGTATATGCATTCTGTGGCTGAGACTTCCTTTCAAAAAGGTTTGTAACTGAGGTATGCATACTTTAGCATTGTAGTCTTAGGCCACCTTCTTGATGGTCCAATTATCACATTTACTTCCAGTCCATCAAAGTCTTTTGAACATGCACTTGAAAGAAACATTAGTTCCTTTCAGGTCATCCCCACATTAGGGATCCCAGACGACTGAAAAAAATCCATCATTCACATGGTACATCTCTCTTTTGATGTAATTACTATCAACCTTCTGTTATCATGACCCAAAGACAAACATAATGAAAAGTAGCAGTTACTGTGACGTTCTCACAATTCATGCAATCTGCCATAATTGTTCTAATTTCTTTTTTGTGTTTTTTTTGTTTTCTTTTGCAGAGGTAGAAGCTTTCAGAAAGCCTTTTGGGTAAGTGGGAAAACCCTTTCGAAAGCCATTTTGTCCATTTATTTGGCGTGATAGATGACTGTGTTTCTCTTAAAGTCTCTTTGCTGATTTCAGCAAAGAATACAATGAGCTTAGCTTGCAAGATCCGGGTCCATCACATGGAACCGGTACCTATGTTAAGCTCTAGCAGCCACCTTCTGTGGAAAAAACTGTTTGTAAAGCAATAACCATAATTAGGTTATGAGGTCCCTTGGTTGGGGGGGAAAGTTATCAAGACTTGGCACAGCACATGAAAAGCAACACATAAAGAGTCGAGGGTTTAAGCAAACATCTGACTATGCTATTTTCAACTACACCATTAATGTATCATTGTATTTTTGGGTTTTGGAATTGTCAAAAGAAACAAAAAAGAAAGAAAGGGGAAAGTAACAGCATTCCAACAATTTGGCCTGTGCAAGTCTTCCAAAGGGAGTGTATTGTTAGTGTTAGTATCCCGTATAAACAGAGGCAGAATTATATGTAACTTTGGTTTGACTGAAAATAAATACCATGGACTACAATTGCTATAATCTTTGCTTTCAGTGTAAAAACTCACCTAGATTACTTTAAATCAATATGAAATTAATTTTTGGCTTTACTAGACCTTTTTTATGTTTGGTTCCTACTTTTTTGTCATTATAACTTAAGACTATAAAAAATAGCACACAACGAAGATTAAGACCGTACAAGACTTCTTCTAACAACATGTATTCACCACAGGGAAGGGGGAATCGGTCTGAATGGGGAGGGAACAGAATTAAAAAACATATTTTACATAACAATATGCAATCTGCATTTGCATCAAGTACATAATTGTTTTGGTCAGTGATCCATATTGGTTGCTTTCTATCGTAACGTCTGCCCAGACTTTGTTCCCACCTCTGTCCTAAAATGAAAGCAAATCTTCACTGCATTTAAGATTTGACATTTGGCCTCAGAAGATTACACTATGACAAAATTGACTTTTCCCCCATATTTGTTTCTTGGTATAGGGCTAAATGAAAAGATCCCAGAGGTCATCAGAAAACAGCAGGTAGTTCATGGAAAGGTTCCTTTGTACTAATTAAAGTTACAGAAGGCTGACCAAAGCATGTGGCTGCTTCTGTCATTGAGCTATTGGCCATTGTTAGAGTAGGCTTTGGTTTGCAGCTGTAGCCTTTGACTGTGTTTGCAGGTAGACAAAGCTTTATCACAAGGAGGTAAAGAGTACAGTTGTAAGATATATGCAGATATGCAAATGTTTCTATGGTGCTTGCACAGACAATGTTAGCTTAGGATTGCACTTTACATCTTA